>NW_007227561.1:136636-142641 GCF_000164805.1 Carlito syrichta
CCACTGCACTCCAGTCTGGGCAACAGAGTGAGACTCCAACACACACACACACAAAAGAAAGCTACATGGAAAAAAGCAAAATTTTAAACTATTAAAAGAAAATAGAGGAGAATATTATTATGAAGTTCAAAAGGCAAACAATTTCTTGAACAATATAAACTGTACATACCATGAAGTAAACTATTAATAAAGGTTATCAAATGAACAAAAAAGCTAACATACATAAGAAATATGGAAGATGTAGACTGGGAAAAGTTGTATATACAACTGATCATATTTCATTATCCTGAATATATCAACAACTTCCTCAAGTAAAAGAGGAATTTAAAAACATAAGCAACCCAAAAGAAAAAATCAGCAAAAGTATAGGAAATTCAGAAGTTTATAAAGTAGTAGGTTTAATACACTTATGAAAAGTTGCTTGACAATAATCAGAGAAAAATAAAATAAAAATAGATGTAATTTTATGAGCAGCAATTTAAAAATTATTCTGATACACTACATAAGAATAAATGTGGAAAAAGTATAATACTCATAAACTGATGATAAATGAAAATGAAATTATGACCATTAATCCCACTCAGTATACTCACTGTAGGTTCACTGTAAGGAATAATATGCAAGAATGATTATTCAGCATTACTTCTAATAAAGTGAATAACTAAATTGAGATATAGTTATATAATTGAGTACCACATAATAGTCAAGATAAACCAACTACAGCTATATTTATCAACAAGAAAAAATAAAAATGCAAGGTTGAGAAAACATAGTAAACTGCAAAATCTTAAGTGTAGTGTGATGCCATGTATAAAATTTTAAAAGTTTGATTAACAAATATAAGTAAGGCTATATAACATACACACACACACACACACACACATACACACACGTACTCACTCCACATACACATTATGACTCCCTATATGTGCAGCAAAAATAGGGGGAAAATATGGGCACACTAATACTAAACCACAGTAGTGACTGATTTGAGGTTTATTTTTGAAAATGAAGGATGGAATGACATCCAAGAGGGATATGCTGACTTAAAATCTATCACTTAGGTTTAGTTTATTTAAAAAGAAAAAGACAGAAAACGTGATCTAGAGCAAATACAGTACTATATTAAGCATTAATAAATTGTATGGTAGATGCATGGTTATATATGCCACATTATTATCTATAGGTTTCTGTGTACCTAATATATTTCATAATGAAAAATAAGGCAAATTGATTGTGAAGAAATGAAGACCACATATACCATTTTGCCATTAAACAAAGTAGAAGGAGGAAGTGGAGTCAAGACAGATTTAATTATTTTTTGTTTAATCCTGAAGATTATCGAGCATATCAGTAAAATGTATGTGAATGATCCAGTAGTAAATGAGAGATTGCTGATGCCACAAAGAAAGAAGGGATCATTGGAAAACAAAATCACTGAGAAGCGAGGGAAGAGGATCTAGAACAAATTTGAAGGACCTGAGCTTTGTGCATTTTCTCTGTATTATATCATCTAAAAAATCATGGTTCAGATTTTCTTTGTTCCATAATGCTCCAAGTTCTAAAGCCTGCTTAAACTCCTAAAATCGCTTTATGCTTGTAAAGTTCTGCCCTGTATCATTAGGAATGTGATGTAGCTTAACAGCGTTTTCTCCAAGGTTCCTGTTTAGTTCCCAGCACAGCTGTCTGAATCAACTGGAGTAAAAGGTTGCAACATAATTACTGTGCTGAATACCCAGTGGGCAGTTTGATTTTTTTTCTGATGAAAGTGATTTCCCATATTAGCTGGAAACACATGACATATTCTCAACAGCCTGGTTTTATGTTTAAATATGCACCACATGGTATTGCATGATGCATTCTCTTCTGCTCAGCTGCAGAAGAAGAAAGCAAAAGGAGGAACATCAAAAACCAAGTACCCTTTACAACCCATTTCTACTAGGAAGTAAGAAAATACAGGTTTAGGACATGAGCTCTTCTATTTTCATCAATCAGACAGTAAGAGACTATTGCATCCAATGATTATGGTGCCACGTTAAGTGTTCATAGAATCAGAATAGCAATTAGTTCACATAGAAAATTTAGGAATCTTCTCATCCAAAACCATTCATTTCTGTACAGCCCAATCCAGGCCTCCCTAACCTGTGGATACAAATGAGATTCTTTTTACATTCATATTTAAATTACAAAGAATTTCTCAAGCAGGGAAACTACTCTTCCTCAAAGTATCCTCCAATTATTTCTGAAAAACCACAAAATGGCTCTCACAGGAGGTGCAAAATGAGTCTGGCAGCTGTAGTTGCTGCTGCTTTTCCTATCCTATTTTCTCCAATTTCTGTTGAATGACACATCCAATTATTGACCTAAGGTTAGGAAGGAGTATGTCTAAGTAATTGAGCACATGGACTCTGAAGCCTCACTCCTGGGATCAAATAAGCCTGCCTCTTCCCTAACCACATAACATAAACAAGTAATTTAATCTTGCCATGCCTCAGGTTCCAAATCTTTAAATGGGGCTGTAGGGGGAAAAGATGCCATCTGCTTCAGAACAAAAGGTGGTAAACTGTTTATTGTGTTGTATACACAGTGGAATGTTTTTCTAAGGGGAAGGAAAAATTTGTTGTTGTTGGAACAGAAACCTAAGGAAGAGAGGGAAATGAAAATGATAGAGGAAATTCAATAAACTAATGCACATAAAATGTCTGATGCATATCTAGTACTCAATATATGATGATGATTACTATTATTATTCTTAACAAAACCACTATTAGGTAGGTAGGAAAGTTGTTTTTATTATTTCCAGTTAGCAGAACAGAGTCAAAGAAGGTATATACTTTACCTGACTTGATAAGCGCTCAATAATGTTTGCTATTTTTATTTACAACACTGTTACAGGAAGCTTTACATCTGTCATTTCTGATAGAATTCTGGCATAGAAATGCCAGCGTCAATGCTAAGAGTGCTCTTACCCAACTCCACAAATCTTAAAGGTGACAGAGCAGTGCTGGGACAAGAAGAAACAGGAAAAGTAGCCTTCTGTAAGTTTGTCACACACTTTGACACCCGAGCTAAGAAATCTTAAGCAGTCCTGCTATAGAGTATCTGAAGAGTATTCTGACACTCTTGCTACAGTGGTTTTTGCATGGTGTACATTTTCAATTGCTTGTTGATTTTCTCCTTGGTAACACGTTTAATTTTGCAGTGAACCTTTTTAGCATCCATGATTAATAGCAAAAAAATGTATGCTTCATGGCAAATTAGATAGAATTTCTGTTTCTCAAGAACATTGATGAAGAAGGTGTAACTTGCACAAAACATTAGTGGAGCAGTAGTACTGTAACTGACCACATGCTAACCAGAAGACACACATCTGCTAAAGAAATATCAGCATCTACTATACAAGCTAGTAGATATTTTAAGATTATTGTCAAAGACAAGGATATAATATGAGCAGCTACAGAAGGTGTATTTTCATATCATTCCATAAAATATGACAGATCAAATGACTGTTTTTCTAAATTAATTGCTCTAATTTTCTAATATTGTGTATGTATAAAAGTGGCTCAGTAGTTGGGAATACACTGGCTCCTTTAGCAGAAGAACTTCATAAACAGTTAAATATACCAGTTTTATATCAGTGTAGTATAATCAGATGTTTCAATAGTAAATCAGATAATTCCAATGATATAGATTTTTGTCATCCAATGAATAAATGACAAGTAAAGCTTCAGAGGGATCTTTCTTTTAAAAGTAAAACATCTAATATTTTGGTGAATACTCACTAAAATGTCAATATTGAACTTAAGCTATTTTTCATGATAATGCAAGTGTAAACATTAGTAGAACACAGATATTGTTCTTTCTAGATTAAGAAACCTATGGAAGATACATGTATTTGAAATTATTGTATTGGACACATAATTACATCCAACCAGTTTCAGCATCACCATGGAATTTGTTTGAAATGCAAATTCTTGGGATGCATTCCAGATCTAATAAATCACAAACTCTAGTAGTGTTGCCCAGCAATCTGTCTTGTGATGAGCCTTCCAGGGAATTTTGATGCACACTAAAGTCTGGGACCATTGCTCTAGGTTATCTGTAAGTTCTTCTTGGCTTTCCTCAAGTCAAGGTAAAAATAGATTTGGAAAAAATCATCAGAACTAACACTTATTGAGTGTCTTCCAGGTGCTAAGCTTTGTGATAAGTGCTTTAAGTCGATTATTTAATTTATTCCCTTAAAAAAAAGAAATAGATGCTATTTCTACCTTTGCTTCACGGACAAGGGAACTGATATATAAAAAACGTGAAGTGCCACAAGGCCAGTCTATGATTTAAAAAGAGACTGAGCCAGAATATGAACCCAAACAGTTTCCCCAAATGTTCCTCCACAACCTCCCTTTCTCCATCAGTTCAAGTTATCCACATAGTAAGATATGCAAGAGAAAGAAAATTATCTAGTGGCTTTAATCATTTTTATTATACATGATATATTGTGATAACTTTTGGATTGGAAAGGGGGAAGATGGAATTAGTATATTTGGTCAAAGATGAAATAATTCACTACGCTTATTCAGTACCACCCCTCCTATCAATTTAATCAATTTTATAGGTTTTTAAATTATTATCATTTAGACACAGTTGGACTATGATGTATTATATAGAAGCAGTTATATATTAGTTGATTAAAGTGCTACACAGTTATTCCACATGATCTCTTGTATTCTTAACTATCCTTGAACCAAAATATAAAACTATTTTTTAAATAAAAAGGGTACGAGTTTTCATCTTGCAATAGAACATCAAAAAACATACCCTTTGCTGTTGCTATATTATCTCAGCTAGTTTTCTGTGAAAACAATGTAAGAAGCAAAAAAAACAAAAACAAAACTGTACCAACTTCCAAAATAGTCTTCATTTGTCTTTGCATATTTATTCCATAAAATGATTTAATTGCTCTTTTATTTAAGTACTTTTGCCTACAGCATGAATCACAAACTTTCGAAGTCTGCTCATTCTCTGTGTTAGAAAATCCAATTTTATCTTATGATGCTCTGGGAAATTAAATTAATTTCATTACCTAAATTCACCCTTTTAAATGAACAAAAAAGTACAAGTAAACTTCATTGTCCACTTTTTCCCCTGAATGGAAGATATGCTGTATTCTCAACTTTACTAATAAGCTACTGAAATGTAAACACATTTATTCTTATTGAAAGTAGGAAATCAGTCCTTTTCTTCGGGTAATTAACTCATCTATCTCTGGACTTTTGATGACTGATTTAGTAAACATGCAGTAGATTTTGTCAAAACACTATATTTTAAACTAAATGAACCAGTCTCAGGCTGAACATGATGCTGCTTGGTTGGAAAAATAATAAATACAATAGATTTGTCTGTCCTTATTTTAGGTAAATGTTTTAGCTAAGGTGAAAATAAGAATGTTAAATCAGTTATAGATTTTATGTGTAACATTTGAACACCAGGATTTTACTTTAAAGTTCAGACAGTGAACCTCAAAAAACATCCCCATTTTATCTTACAAATGATGAAAAAATTTTGAAGAAATTAATTGCCCATGGAAATGAAAACTGAACTACTCATTGTGTTAAACCTCAAGTAAATAGCAATTTATTTATTTGTTTGTTTGGTTGTTTATTGAGTCAGAGTCTTACTCTGTCTCCTAGGCTAGAGTGCAGTGGCACGCTCACGGCCACCACAGCGTTGACCTACTGGGCTCAGGCAATCCTTCCGACTCAGCCTTTCAAGTAGCTGGAACTGCAGGCGCGGGCTACCATGCCTGGCTAATTTTTTTGATATATTGTAGAGACCAGGTTTTACCAACTTGCCCAGGCTTGTCTTAAAACCCCGAGCTCAGGCAATTCTTTCGCCTCGGCCTCCCAAAGTGCTGGGATTACAGGCTTGAGTTTAAGTTATATATGTATGTATAAGCCGGGCTCGGTGGCTCAGCCTGTAATCCCGCGCCTTTGGGAGGCTGAGGTGAG
>NW_007227561.1:142946-153379 GCF_000164805.1 Carlito syrichta
CACACACACACACACACACACACACACACACACACACACACATACACACACATACACATTTCTTTTTCAATTTCATTGTTTTATTTCTCTGGATTAAAGTTTTATATGCCTTATTTTTTAAAAGTTATATTGAATCATATTGAAATTTGTAGTTTAATAATATGCAAATATACAATGATATGCTAATAATCAAATGGAGAAAAATACATTTATTTATAGCTTTGTTTGTATTTCTTTATATGTTCTCATGCTTTATACGCACTCATGACTCTTTTCCAAAAACATACACCATATCTATTTGGCAAAGAAATAAAATATGAACTAGATTATAAAAGTTACCGTACCAATTCTGATATTCAAAGTAAACATTTCAATTTATTATCATTTATAGTATTCAGACTAGAACTATGAGTGAGGACCTCCCAAAAAACTGGAATTATTTTTGAAGGGTGGGTATTCCCCGCTAAGTAAGTATTCTAGGAACCCATCTGCATTAGTGGACCAGCTAGCGTTGTGATAAGCTGTTTGACTTCAGTGAAATTTTTTTGAAGGTTTTTTTCAATGTGCTTGCCCATTTCATGATGGGTTTATTTATGAGTGCATCTGCCCACACTGCACTGAGTGTTTAGCACTGTGCCCCACCCTCCCTATTCAACTGATCTCATCCCAAGTGACGTTTTTTGTTTGTTTCCCTGGATGATAAACACCCTCAAAAGGAAACATTTTGTCAATATGGAAGAGATGAACCAAAACGGAAGACACTCTAAAAGTCATCAAGATTTATGAATTCAAAAACTGCAAATAATAATTTTTTAAAAATCTGTTTTGAGGAGTAGAAAAAGCATCTCAATAAATGTATTGCATCAAATGGAGAGTAGTTTGCAGGTGACTGAAATTTAAACATGTAAGAATAAATACACAATTTTTATAAATAAATTCTGGCTTTTTTTAGTTCCCCCTCATACACCCCCAAATCACCAAAGGTTATTACAGAAAGGAAATAATGATTCAGGATTTATCAAGGGTACAATATTTCATATAAAGTCAAATATAAATGTGATTTATAGGAAATAAATTTCAAGCAGGCTTATTTACTCTTGTGCAATTTTATCTTTACCTTACATTGTCAATAACTTAAAAGAATATTAGCAATCAATAATAACCAGGAACATGGCCTTTTATTACCATGATTTAGTTATTAACTAGTTGAGTGAACTTGAATATGGCAGCCTCTGTGATCCTGAAATTCTCTATCCAGCAATAAATTTCCATGATTCAATGAAAAAATTTGTAAAAAACTAAGACAGCTGTATCTTGCTTTAAGAAAGTATAACAAGCTATAACTTAAATGTGGGAAAAAAATAGAGAGAGGTTGTTTACATAAAACTTTCATGTTATCAAAAGTTTACTCCTGGGTTATCTTAAACATGATGTCCTCTGGTACAGTTAAATGATTACACATCATTTATGCATCATAGGGAGGCCAGAATATAAGGATTTCCAGCAAAGCTTGATTAGAAGAAGACAGAAATTTGAAGGTGAAACAGTAGGAGATAGCTATAACATTTCCAATTTTTGTCATAAAACATCAAAGGTTGTTAAAAACCACCAATGATTCATAAATTATTCAATCAAAGCACTCTTAAACATACACATACATATACATATGCACACAAATAAATGAAAATTTTTTATAAAAAAGGAGAGAGGATCAAGACTATTTTGTAAAGGCAAAATATTATTTTTAATAGAAATAAAGTTTTTCTGCCTGAATTATTTTAGTAAAATGGTTGCATCCAGAATATGTGCGATATTTAACCTTTTGCCACAAGTATCCACAGAATACCACCATGGGGCATGATTTCTGAGCCTTTCCTATTCAGTTGTGGAAACAGGGATCCAGTATGGCTGATGACAAAATGGGGAGGCAAGCCCGCCATAAAAAGGTCACCCATTTTCCCATTTTATGTATAAAGAAACTAATCTTAGAAAATATTTGCAAATCATATATCTGATAAGGGACTTGTATCCAGAATATACAAAGAACTTTTTCTACTCAATATTAAGAACACAAAAAAACCCATCTGAAAAAATGGAAAAAAAATCTGAATAGCCATTTCTCCACAGAAAATATGACCAATCGGCACATGAAAAGGTAATCAACATCATCAGCCATCAGAAAAGTGCAAATCTAAATCACAATAAGGTAACACTTCATGCACACTAGGATGACTATAATAATAATAATTTTAGAAAAGCCTGATACTAAAAAGTGTTGATGAGGATATGGAAAAACTAGAACACCCATATATCACTGATGGGAATGTAAAATGGTGTCTTTATTTTGGAAAATAATCTAGCAGCTCTCCCAAAATATTAAGCATAGAGTTACCATATGACTCAGCAATTCTCACTCCTAGGTATTTACCCAAAAGGAATGAAAATATTTATCTATATAAAGACTTTTACATAAATGTCCACAGCAGCTTTATTCATAATAATCAAAAAATGGAAAAAATATGTGTCCATCAACTGAAATGAATAAATAAAAGGTGCTATATCTGTACAATGGAATAGTAGTTAATAAAAAGAAATGAAATACTGATACAAGCTACAACATGAATGAGCCTCAAAAATATAATGTTAAGTAAAATAATTCATACACAAACGTCTACATAGCATATGCCTTCTTTTATATAAAATGCCTAGAAAGGGTAAATTTATATAGAGGCAGAAACAAAATCAGTGGTTTTCTGAGGGTGGAAGTGGAAAATGACTACCATTTGAAGTGACAGAAATATTTTTAGATGAATTGTAGTGATGGCTGAGCAACTCTAAATTTACTCAAAATCATTGAACTGAGTATTTACAATGTTTGAAGTTTGTGATGGGTAAACTAGACTTCAATAAAATAAAGTTTTATACATATGCAAAATACTTTAAATATATTATTTACATATAGACATAATATTTATATTGCAATATGTAATATTATTTATATAATACTTTTAAAAACAGGTATGAAAATCTGTTGTCCTGTGCTCAGTATACTGCATAAATCAATGCTATGTTAGAAATGTAAATGACAATAAGTTTTGTACTCTACAATAAAGAATCCTATTATAGTGTATTGCTTGAAATTTTGGTAAAATTTGACATTTTTCTACCTTGCAAAATTATGCACAAAACTTAAATATCTCAAACTACTTCCAAAAGAAAATTTTGACTTGTCTATAGATCAGAGAAGCAATTTCCAATAAACCTCCAAAAGAATTGAACTAAAACAGGAACAATTACTGTCAAATCCAAATAATCCATTCTTGAAAGCTGTTGCTCTAAACAGTTCAAGCCTGGAGAAGATATTGACAGTTACAATTTCCAAAGACAGGCTGTTGCTCACTGATTCTATTATGAGGAATAAAGTTAAATAACTGGGAAAAATTACTCAAATGTTATTTCAAGTAGTTTTGCATGATTCAAGTTGATTAGCTAATAAAAGTAATTATGATAATGAAAGCTTTCAGTCTAATAGATTTCAGAACTTCAGATTAGAGAATCTCTCTTAAAAACTTTTACCATATTATCAAAAAAAAAAAAAACCCCCACAGGTGTTCATAGAGTTCTTATCTATAAAAAACAAAATATTAAATATTAAAAATATTATCTTTCTTCCTGCTATCTATAATGCTAAACACATAATTAAAAGAATTTCTTCCAGCTTGATTTTTGGAATAGCACTTAATATTTGTATCTGTTCTTGGTTTATAAATTACATTTACATACATTTATCAGTTAATATATTAGTGTAGCAGTTAGAGCACTTTAGAAACTAACAGACCATCATTACATTAGCTGTGTATCCTTGTGAAACTAATTTCGCCACTCTGACCTTCAGTTTTCTAAAGTATACAATGGGAATAATAAGATATAGCATAAAATATTATAATGCTATATGTCGAGTTTAAGGCTTATATTGTCATACTTTATACATTATATATAATACTACCTGCAACTACACTGTGAGTTATTTATGTCAGAAGTTTCAATCATACATCTCTACTTGAATAAAATTAATTTTTTTGAGTATTTTACTTATCTAAAATGTCCTCACATTAAAAAAATACGGGAGGCAGCGGGCGGCAGCGCTAGGCCTGGCGCGGTAGGGAGGCCCGGCGATGCAGAGCAAGAAGTATAATGCGCGGTTCCTGCCAGGGCGGATCAAGATGATCCTCCAGACGGACGAGGAGATTGGGAAGGTGGTGGCAGCTGTGCCTGTCATCATCTCCCGGGCGCTCCAGCTCTTTCTGGAGTCGCTGTTGAAGAAGGCCTGCCAGGTGACCCAGTCCCGAAACGCCAAGACCATGACCACATCCCACCTGAAGCAGCAGTGCATTGACCTGGAGCAGCAGTTTGACTTCCTGAAGGACCTGGTGGCATCTGTGCCTGACATGCAGGGTGATGGAGAAGACAGCCACATGAACGGGGTCAAGGGTGCCTGCACATGGACTGTACTTTCCCGAAAGGGTCGGAAGCCAGGAAGCAGCAGCCGGAAGAATGGTGGGATGGGAAGCAAAAGCAAGGACAAAAACTGTTGGGGACAGACTCAGAGCAGGAGGATGAGTCTGAGGACACAGATACTGACGGGGAAGAGGAAACACCGCAGCTGCCACCCAGGTCAGCCACCCCCCTGGCCACTTTCAGAGCCCCCTGACACCCTTCCTGCCCTTCGCCTCTAGTCTGCCTTTGCCTCCAGGGCCCCCTGGCCCCTCAGCACCCGACGGAGGGGATGAAGAAGATTATGACTCCTAGCACCCTCTGCCCCCCAGGACATACCCTCTTTTAGTTGGTTTCAGTTGCTCTGGGGGGAGGAGAGAAGATAGAACAGTTCTTAAATTTATTAAAAATAAACAATAAAAGGGAAAAATACGATATTATTTGTTTCACAATATTGTAAGAATTACTTGAAGTCACAAATGCAAAATGCCTAAAATAGCTTCTTCAATGGAGTGAACAGTCACACAGAATTCTTTTCTTTCTAGTCTGAATGAGGCAAACCATGAAAAGCTACATTATAAGAACTGAAGGCTGAAGTCAAATGGTAGTAAAGTTCTTGAAACCTATAGTCATCACAGCCAGGACTCATCTTGGCAAAGGTTAATGCTGAGAAATGACTGAGGGCCTCTGCTGTTTGTTCAGGCTGATCACTGATTTAAGTCATTTTTGTGTAGTTATTTCTTCTAGTGTAACCAACCAGGTTTCTTCAGTTTCCTCATTATCACTTGAACAGGATTTCTCAACAATGACACTCATGACATTTTAAGATGGATAATTATTGTGGGAGACTGCCCAGTGAATATCACCTCTTCCAGGTCAATGTAGCAACCACATGATTCTAGAAGGTGCCAAATGTCCCTTCATTGCGCAACCTCAGTGTTTTTCAAAGTACAGTGCGCATCAGAATCAGAGAGCCTGTTAAAATGTATATCCTCAAGTCCCACATCCAGTGATTCTAATTTAACATATGAGTCTTGTAATGCAGAAATCCCAAATCTGAGATGGTATGTGCAAAATGTTTACCTGTTCCATAGAAGTCACCTGAGGGTCCAACAGAGAAGGACATCAGTTTACTAGAACTTATGGAAGGCACCAAAGGTGGCAGATCAGTGAAGTCTCTGCTCCTCAGGGCAGTACAGCAAACAGTTTTATAACCAAAGTAAGCAAGTTAATCATTTAAATTCCTGTATGATGTTTACGCTTACATTAAGAATGATGACTACATTATCTTCAGTTTTGCTTGATCACCTACATCCCTGACTTATCACTGGGAATGTGTGTATCTTTCAGAGACCAGCCTTGGCCAGAGGCTGCTCCATGAGGGAGGGAACAGAAAGAAGTCAGGTGTAGGGAGAAACAGTCTATGTCTGGACAATAGCTCACAATTTTGATGGTCTACACTTAAGAAAAACTGCTCCTCTTCTCCAAAACATGCTTCCACTGAACCAATGGAAGAGCACCATAGGGAATCTGAATTATTAAAGTCTTGGACCCTAGATCTCTAGCTTTCTTCTTTGGCCCAACTCTTACCATTAAAGAAGCATAAAACTTTTTTCCAAAAAATATATTTAGTGAGTCAGCCTGATATAATTGTTTGGTGTTGCCTAACGTTTTTCATTTCTTCTAACAGCATTCTGTACATTCTAATATGCATTTGAAAGAGGTTAAATTCTATTTGATAGCTCAAAACTGACCTCCAAATTTGGACATTTTTGTCAAAATTATTACAGTATTTTAATATACATTAGTAATAGTTTGTAGAAGACTTGTCTGACAGATAAAGTTTACTGCTGTTATCTCAGTTGATGGTGAAATATAAAACAAAAACAACAAAGCTGGGGATTTACATTTTTCAGTTATTAAGGTTGATTATAATGCTATAATAGGTAAGATATTGTGATATTAGCAAAAGGATATGCAAACTAATCAGTTGAAAAAAATAGAGATTCCAGAAACAGTTCCATACATCTGATGTATGCAAAAATAGTACTAGAGGGCAGTGAACAAAAGAAGATTTTTTTCAATAAATAGTATTGGGACAACTGGACATTCATATAAGACAGAAGAATCTTGATCCCTACCTACACTAAACATGAAAATCAATTCCAAAGATACTGCACACAAAATATAAAATAAGTTAGCTTTGTAAACTTAGAGTAGTCATAAATTTCTGAAAAAGAAACCAAAAAGCTTTCATTATAAACAAAACAATGATAATTTAGATTCTATTAAAATTAAGAGCACCTATTTATCAAAAATTACTATTAAAAGAGTTAAAAAAGAACTCACGGAGTAGACGAAAATATTCACAATTCTTATATCCAAAGAAATAATACTATCTGGAATATTTGTAGAATATCAATAACAAGAAGACAGGTAAACCAACAGAAAAAAAGACTGAAATAGGCACTTTACAAAAGAAGACATACAAGTGAATGATAGATATATGCAAAGACATTAGTCAATGAATCACCACTGTGCATTCACCAGAATCATAAATTTGACAAAGAGTAATAATACTAAGAGTATCAGGATGTGGAGTCAGAATGCTCACGCTACAGGTAAGAATGAAACCGATGCAACCATTTTAGAAAACTCTTTGTCAGTAACTACACAAGTGAAATGAATGCATACCCCAAGACCCAGCAATTACTCTCCCTAGTATATTCCCAATAGAAAAAGCACATATATTCACCAAAAGACTAAAGTGTTTATAGTTACTCTACTCATAATAACCCCAGAGTAGAATGTTGTATAGTCACACAATGAATGCTATACAGCAATAAGAATAAACTAAACCACATACAACAGTCTGTATGAATCTCATATACAAAAATGTGAGTGAAAGAATCTAGAAAAAGATCGTTCATTATGTAGAATTCCATTTATACAAAGTACAAAAACATGTGAACTGCTAAAAGTTAGGTTTGCAGATTTTAATGTCCTGCCTGCCTTTTTTTTTGTAGCAAGATTCTACATCCACAATTGGTTTAAGCATTTTTGACTAATTGTATTTGTTACGATCCCCCTCTTCCCAGAATGTGTCACCTCTTCTCCCTGTAGGGAATGCTACAAATAGTATGACTGAGCTGCTAAGTACAAATAAGCCCTAAGGCACAATGTGTAGTCACCTTTATTTTATTTATTAATGCAAATATAAACTCTTCTATTTGCAGAGTATTTTGGGCAAATCATAATAAGGCATTTTAAGTTATGCAAATGCAAATGAGTTTTCTGAAGTCATTATATTATTCTAAAATATATATAATTTTATCAGGATTTATGTATGTGTGAGTCTGTCTGTTTGCCGTTAACTCTTGTGAGAAAAAGAGATAATCAAAGACTTTGCTTGAGAGATAATTTTCCATTATCAAATATTTTGTTATCTTTTAATTAGATGAATTTAACAACATTAGTGAATATTAATTCTGAATTGCTATCATCTTTTCTGTTTGAAATTCCTGTGCCAGGAATAAAGTAGAATTAATATAATCAAAATTTATGACTCTAATATTTTCTACTAAAGAGAGACACAAAATTATTCTGACATAATGGTCCTAAAAGTGTATCCATACCTAATGCCCTTATACTTGGTGCTTGTATTTATGTGTTATAAAATTCAGAATGTGATCTCAGGTTTGGACTTAATATTCAGCACACTGTTCTCCTCAGAACTATGACAAAGAATAAATGCATTTATATAGTAGTTACTTTTAGCTTAGCTGCCTTATAAGCACAAACAATATATTATTCTTGGACCCCCAGGACCAAGCTTTAATTCATTCACTCTGAATATTCTATCAGTCATGGAATTTTGTTCATTCATCTTTAGCAACATTTCTTTATTGTATTTCTGTTTCTAGAACTACTAGCACCTCACTTCATGCCAAAATGCATGCAGTTGTCTTCTGATGGCAAGACCATCATTCTTCCCATGCTCCAAACCATAGAGGGTTTCTTCTTCTTTGGGTAGTCATTTCACCATTTTTAGCAATTTATGTTTAAACTACTTGAATCACAACTCATCCCCAGCTTCAGTTTCTCTAGTTGTCCCTTCTATTGTTTATCTTTCCCATTCTTTTCAAAATCAATCGCATGATTTTGCTTTCTAGACTCCTCAGATAAACTCCCTTCCTCCATGACAAGAATTCCCGCAGTTTGCCTCCTTTAAAATATCTGTCTTCATTCTGCTGCTCCTTTGGGTCTATCTCCAAGGTTAAACCTTTGTTTTGTGTTCAGCTGCTATCGGGATTTTTTTAAAAACAGGCCAAAGGATTTGGTTCTGTCAGGAGCTTCATCAGTTGAAAGCTGCTTGACTTTGGACAAGTCACCTATCCATTATAACCTTGGTTATTTTTTTGTTCATAAAATGAGGAGGTAGGGATGATTAGGTTCTACTTTATTTACCTCACAAGATTGCTATGACTATCACTTCATTCACTTATTCAATAAATATTTATTTAGCATCTACTATGTGCCACTCACTATTGTAGATTCCAGGGCTATATCACTAAATGCACCATTTCCATGAAGTTTACCTTTTAGTGAGGCCTTAAAAAAAACACATAAACAATTTAAACAATTTAGAATACAATTTCAGAGAGTGAACATTTTTATTAATAAAAATTAAGCAGAGTAAGCAACATTTGAGTCATGCAAATAGTAAAATACTGAAAGATTTAGCTCTGAAATTGGAAACCATACAGTGATCCCTACTTAATCTCTTTTGTACACTATTGTACTGAAATTTCTAGTCACTGTAATAGTATAAAAATGAAATAAGACTCCATGTATTAGAAAAGAAGAAATGTATTTTTTATCCACAGACCAATTACTTTTATTTAGAAAATTAAAAATAATCTCAGAAATAGTTTTCAAATAAATAATGAATGCAGCAAGGTTGTTGCTATTAGAGTCAGTATACAGAAATGAATTGTATTCTATAAACATTTAAAAAATAAAATCTATAAAATATACAAATGCCATAAGAAATATCAAATACCTTGGGGGTAAATTTAGCAAAAGATATGCAAAATGTCTAGGAGAAAAAATTTGTAAATTGACTTCTAATTTATATCATTTACAAAAATTAAATAAAATAATTCAAGTAGGTTATAGATCTAAAGAATAAATATTAAGCAGTAAAATTTAATGATGACTACATAGGAGAATGTTCTCAAGACCTTGTTGCAGATGAAATTTCTTTAATGAAATATAAGTACTAACCATTAAGAAAATCAGGCTGGGCTCTGGCTCAGCCTGTAATCCCGCACCTTGGGAGGCTGAGGTGAGTGGATTGCTTGAGCCCGCTGGTTCGAGACCCAGCTGGGCAACTTGGTGAACCTCATCTCTATAGTAAACCAAAAAATTAGCCGGGTGTGGTAGCGCGCGCCTGTCGTTCCAGCTACTTGGAAGACTGAGGCGGAAGGATCACCAGGTCCCAGCGGTTGAGGCTGCAGTGGCCGGAAGTGTGGGCAACAGAGTGAGACTCCAACTCAAAAAAAAAAAAAAAGAAAGAAAATCAGACTACATAAAATTAAGAACTGCTATGAGTTAAAGGGCACCATTAAAAATGTAAAAGGGCAAGGAACCAAGTAGGGAAATATGTTTGTAGCCAACTCAGGTCTTGTAACCACAGTATATAAGAACTTCCGCAAATCAGTTTAAAAAGGCAAACAACTTAATAAAAATGAGCAAAAGATATGCATAGACATTTCACAAAGAAACGGTATCCAAATGGTCAATAAGCATCAAAGAGTGCTCAATCTCTTCAGTTATCAAGGAAATGCAATTTAATCATCATCAGAGAAATGCAAATCAAAACCACATTAAGATACCACCTAACCCCAGTAAGAATGGCCATCATTAATAAAACAAAC
>NW_007227561.1:153399-164165 GCF_000164805.1 Carlito syrichta
AAACAAACAACAACAGATGCTGGCGAGGATGTGGAGAAAAAGGAACGCTTCTACACTGCTGATGGGAATGCAAACTAGTGCAACCTCTATGGAAAAGTGTGGTGATTTCTGAAAGAACTAGAAATTGACCTTCCATATGACCCAGCAATCTCCCTACTGGGAATTTACCCAGAGGAACTCAAATCATTTTACATAAAAGATACCTGCACACTCATGTTTATAACAGCACCATTCACAATAGCAAAAACATGGAACCAACTATGCTTCCCATGGAAAGTGGACTGGATTTAAAAAATGTGGTACATATACACAATAGAATATTACACAACCATAAAGAACGACAAACATATGGACTTCGCAGCAACTTGGATGGATTTAGAGTCTATCATACTGAGTGATCTATCACAGAAACAAAGAACAGAGTACCACTTGTTCTCACTCATAAGCGGACCCTGAACATTTACCATAATACTGTAAGAAAGAGATTGGCAGTAGTGGGATACTGCTGGGGTGGGGGTGGGAGGACACAACATCAGTAAGCGTACTTGATCTCAAACCAGGCAAAGTGGGGACCAAAGGGAGGCCCAAACTTTACCTGAATGATGTCCACTTGTATACCTAATCCTGAATTGCAAACCACATCTTTAAAATAAAATGTATTTTGAATTTAAAAATAAATAAATAAAATAAAAGTCTTTTATTTTCATTTTTAGATAACAAAAGTTATACCTCTTCATTTTAGACCAAAAATGTACCCAGATTTGTACTATTTGCTATCTGCTACAAAAACAGTGCACTTCATAAGATGGTCTTCTTTAGCTCAGATTTCAGAATGAGAAGGTACATGGAGTTGAGCCACATCTGACACACAATGACTTAGATGCAGTATAAGCAAGAAATAAATTTTTTGAAGTCAGAAATTTAGATTTAGGGACTTTTGTAATTTATACGCGTGTGCACGCGCGCGCACACACACACACACAAGTTTCTGTTCCTTTTGTATGTTTAAGGACATACATAGGTGGTAAAGAGAGGTCCTATAACCAATGAATTGGTCTTAACAGGTTGCTTTAAAATACTTGATTATTGGAATTGTATTTATTTGTTTATTCATTCATTCATTCATTCATTTATTTGAATCAGAGTCTCACTCAGTCACCCAGGCTGGAGTGCAGTGGCACAGTCATGGCTACTGCAGCCTCGGACTTGCTGGGCTCAGGTGATCCTTCTGCCTCAGGCTTCTAAGTAGCTGGAACTACAGGCACGCGTCACCATGGCCAACTAATTTTTTTTTTTTAGTTGTAGAGATGACATCTTGCCAAGTTGCCTGGGTTGGTCTTCAGCCCCTGGGCTCAGGCTATCCTCTCTCCTCTGCTTCCCAAAGTGCTGGGATTAGAGACATGAGCCACCATATCCAGCCAGAAATTCAATTTTATTAAGCCAATTTGTATGCACAGAAATTTTTGGTATCTCCCCAGCCATCAGAAGTTCCCTAATATCCTATGTATCATTTAGCATACAAGTAAATATCGACAAAAGAAATGAACAATGAAAGCTTGTAAAAAATAAATACTTAAGTGATTTTAAAACCTAAATTCAAGGCTTTAAAATGATATATGAAATATTCAGTATGATCTCAATTGCACATAGACCACTAAAAATTTAATCAGGCTACTCCTTCTTTAGCCTAAAATACAGACTCGCTGACTTAATTTTCCTGAATGAAGACATTTCTTTGAATGAACATAAGTGAAATGTAAGAGATTATCATTACGGATCCCCATAGCGTATTTAATCATACAGCAATCTGTAGAAAATTCATTGACCTTGGTTCAAATCTATGTAACTAGATTATTATAATGAAATATATTTTAAAAGCACTTGAAGTACTATATAATAGTCATATAGTAGCTTACACCAATTGATTTTTTTTGCAAAATCATTAAAATTAAGAAATTATTTTTCCAGCCATTGTTTTAAGGTATATGACTATTTAATGAAGAAAGTAAAACTTAAGTATTATGACCTAGCTCTAGTCAAAGACTTTTTGATTGGTTTTCTGTGTCGATGATCAATCATTGTCATGGGGGTAAAGTATTAATAAAAAACAAAACAGCCGGACTCAGTGACTCATTCTATAATTCCAGCACTTTGGGAGGCTGAGGCGAGTGGATTGTCTGAGCCCATGCGTTCAAGACCAGCCCGGGCAACTTGGTGAGACTTTGTCTCTACAATAAATCAAAATTAGCCGGACGTGGTAGTGTGCACCTGTAGTTCCGGCTACTTGGAAGACTGAGGCAGAAGGATCGCCGGAGGCCAGTGGGGTGACGCTGGGGTGGCCTTGAACATGCCACTGCACTCCTGCCTGGGCGATGGGGTGAGATTCCAACTCAAACAAAACAAAACAGAAACTCATTACAACCTACAGAGATGCCTCATATAAATTAGTGGGGTGAAGTGGTGATCCATTCTCACATGTCTTAAGGAATAGACCTCCAAATTTATAATCAATCCATATTTTTGTGAATTACTCACAATTTTCCCAGACTATGGACTATCTAGCAAAGTATTTTCATTACCTCAACAAACTGGCATAGATGTTGAAGGATGAGCCCTATACTCGAGTTCACCTTGTCACAAAATTTGACATATCCTGAGAATAATAAGCCATATCCTTTAGAATTATTCTCTGAGAGAATAATGTCTTGTAGGAACTAGTTTTCCTAGTCTAATCCACAGATAAATAGTTTCACATCCCTTGTGCTTTCCTTCCTAGTAGTCATTCTACCTCTACATGAACACCCCAACATACAAATCATTTTATTTTTGAAGACCTTTAATTATTGGAAAATGCTCCCTTATGTTGAGATGAAATCTTGAAATCTGTCTATTTATAAATTCTTTCCCCATTGAGCCTGATTACATCCTCTAGGCAAAACAGAGAAATTTTAATCCCTCTGTCACTTTACCTCCTTCTAAATATGTAAAGAACTTCTCAGTTCCTTCAATTATTTGAATATACTATGAATATTTTAAATCTTTATTTTTTCCAGAACACATATTGATTTGCCTTCTCTTAAAGAATAGAACCTAGAAATGAAGAGAGTTTTCCATGTGTGTTCAGGCAGAGTAGAATGAGTATATGATGTTGCTCCTTCTAAATATTCTAAATGTTTCATTCTGCAGATGAAGACAGATGTCACATCAGGTTTCAAAACTGCCTTAAGTCCTCTTTTGACTGATACTGAGCTTATATTTGACTAAAACTAGTAAATACATTTGTGTTTTTTGGGGGGGAGGTGCCTGTATTTCAGTTCTTTTTTTTTTTTCTTAGTTCAATACTGGTAACGTATTATGCTTTGTTTTAAGCATTCAAGCATACAATTTTTAATCTTTCTATGGCAAATAACAACCTTAGATTCTACCCCTCTTTGGTTTCTAATTTTGTCATTTTATCAGTTATACTTCTCAGCTTTATCTATATCCTCATCTAATTCATCGATAAAATAATGTTATTTAACAGAAGTCCTCTGTGCTCCAAAGTATTGTCCTGGATCAGAAAAAAACAACCATCAAATTACAAGTCAGAAAACAGTGACTTTGATTTTTGTTTAAATCCAGCTTAAATGACCTATGGACATAATTACAAGGAGGGACTCCCCCCCCAAAAAAACCCCAGAATTTATTTATAAAAACTGTGTGTTTATTCTTACATGTTTAAACTTCAGTCACCTCCAAAGCACTCTCTGTTTAATGCAATACATCTATCAAGATGCTTTTTCCACTTCTCAGAACAGTTTTTGAGCTCATCAATTTTGATCCCTTTAGTACTTCTGCCATTTTTGTTTCACCTTTTCCACATCAGAAAAACGTTTCCTTTGAGGACTTTTTTCATCCCAGGAAACAAAAAGAAGTCTCTCAGAATGAGATCTAGTGAATAGGGAGGGTGGGACACTGGGGTCATGCCATTCTTTAAATCAAAATTTGCTGAACACTCAGCAGTGTGTGCAGGTGCATTTGTAAATCACCCATCATGAAAATGGACAAACACGTTGAAAGAATACCCCCTCCCCCAATTCACTGAAGCCAATTGTGACTTCTCTCAACAATGCTAGCTGCTACACTGATGTCGATGGGTTCCTAGAACACTTATCTAGCAGGGGAGGTTGTACTACAAGAAGCCTGCCCTCCAAAAGGCAATTCCAGGTTTTTTGGGGTCCTCCTTCCTATGGTCTTATATTTGAATTCATAATGGTAATATTTATCCTGCCTCTTCATAGGATTGATTAGAAGAAAAAGAGAGACTATTTATTAAAGGGCTTAAAAAAATAAAATGCTGCATATAAGTATTTGAGATATTGTTATTAATGCTATTTTTACATACACTCAAAGAGTTATATTGATTGATTTCCCAATAAATTGATCAGTTGTTTGGTGTTATGTAGATAAATAGCTTATAACAACTTTATACCACAAAACACTGTATCAAAATTTATATGCTCTTCTAAATGAAAGTCTTTCAAACTCAAGGACACACGGGTATCAGGGCACTGAAATAAGATGACAGGAATGATTAATTCTTGCAAAGCAGAATGCTTTGTTGACAAGGTAATGAGAAATGTGCATTTTTATGTTTCTTTCATATTTCTAATTTTGAGACTTCTGGTACCTATTCTAAAAGCTTTCCTTCATTCATATTTCTAAATGCATGAGATGCTATGGACCATTCTAATTCATGAAGTGAGATTTATTCTTATTATGTATTTAAAGATTATATATAATTTGATTTAAATTCCTAATTTTAATCCTTTCCTAGTTTCTGTTATTATACTCAGCATCACAAAAATGCTCATTTAACTCACATGAAGAGGTAGTTGCCAGGTGCAGCAGCTCACGCCTATAATTCCAGCAATTTGGGAGGCTAAAGCAGGATTGCTTGAGGCCAAGAGTTCAAGACCAGCCTGGGCAACAAAGCAAGAACCCTTTCTACAAAAAAATAGAAAAATTAGCCTGGTGTGATAGCACACACCTGTAGTTCCAGCTACTTGAGAGGCTAAGATAGGAGCCAAGGAGTTTGAGGTTGCAATGAGCTGTGATCATGCCAGTGCACTCCAGCCTGTGCGACAGAATGAAATGTTTCTCAAAAAATAAGAAATAAAATAAATAAGAAGCAATATAAGGACAACACTTAAAAAGCACTGAGGTCTCAGGTGATTTTTTTTTGCAAGTTGAGAATGTGAGGATATTATAAAGTACCATAAACTGTGTGTGTGTGTGTGTGTATGTGTGTGTATGTCGATGCATGTTTGTATATGTATGTATGTGGATTTTCCAATTGAGAAGTAGCCGTCTGATGGTTGTCTACAAGGAAGTCAGTCCTATCTCCACACAAGCATTGCAGAATCATTCAAGAATAAACTACAAATACTCTGTTGTATTTGGTGAGTACTGGAAGCATAAGACGAGGGGTGACCAAACACAAAAAGATAGGGGATGCTTAGTGAGAGCATAGCAAGAACAGCACGAGAGAAGAGGCATTAGCAAGCTTAGAGAAAACAAAAGCGGGAGATGACTGTGGTAAGAGAAACACAGAGCAATGACTGCGTTCTGCTTGAAGGGAAAAGCACACAGGAATATATGGCAGTGCAAGAGTCCAGGCAAAAGTAAGAATATTTTTATAAAGCTTCACCAAAAAGGCTAATAACATAATATGCGATTGCATAATAAGGCCAATAACAAAATGTGACATTGATTAAACTGCAGGAGAAGTTCAAAAGCCTCTGTAACACACACACACACACACACACACACACACACACACACACACACACACACACACACAAATGTATTTATAAGGAAAGGGGGGAAAAAGACAGAAGATGACACTAAAATAGCTCTATGTTCCTTACCTAGTCTGCCCCTACCCAAATAACTGCTTCCCGTAGTGGTCTAAGAAAAATGTTCATATGAGTATAATTAATTGAAATGCTCAACTCATCTACTGAATAAATATGTTTATAATTTATCCATGCCATGCTCAAATTAATCTCAATTTTCTTTTAGTTTAAAATTTTAATTAAAAAGCCCTAATTGGGGGTTATGTAGAATATAAATAGCTAAATTTTATCTGAATGTATGAACCATCTGGTCACTAGATAGACTGTCTCCCACTAAAACACTTGTACTTGAGCAGACTCAGAAAAGAGAAAGAGGGGTTATAAAATTATTTTATTCTTAAAATATGATTACAGATAATAAATTTTAAAATATTTTCTTTTCCACTATCCCCTCAAATTTTAGTAGTCCTCAGAAATCCATGTTGCAGCCCACATCTCTTCTCATTCTACTACCTCCCAGGCCCCTTTACAGAACATCAGACTGACATTTTCAATGGTAACACTTCTCTGCTGGATGGACCACTGACCCTTAAATCTCAAAAGTTCAGGAACAAATTTGTCAATTTCTTTAACATATCTTCTAAGTGGTTCTTTTGCTTGAGTTTTGTGTTTCATTTGAAAACTTTACCACTTACCTGGTTGCCCACACTATATGCTTCAGTGTCATTTTTTATTTATCTCTGCTTTAACCTACAATAAGTAGGCTACCATTTGTAGTAGATTTCACCTCCAAACTTTCTCTCATTCCCTCCTCTTCATACCTGTTGTTGCTATCATAATTCAGGCTTTCAATATCACTTGGTATTGCACAAACCTCTAATTATAACCATTACCTTCAGTTTCTGTACTGTCAGAGATCTATCTAAAATATGATCATATTATTCCCTTGCAAGAAGTACTTCAATAGAGCCAAACTCCTGAACATGGCATACAAAGGTCTCTGCAGTTTAACCACTTCCTAATTTTTCAAGTCTTCCCCAATGTAGAGCATATGACACCTACCTCTGGAATGTGTAAAGTTACTGCTAGAGTGGGCAGAATGTATACTTCTTTTATGTATAAAAAATACTGCAAATAATAAAGTGAACATATATTTGTAGACTTCCAGTATACAGGAATTAACAAACCCATCTTAGGAAGAATATTCAGACTCCTCTGATTATAATCTATAGCAGGATTGATCAGGACTTATTTCCCATGAATGTTTCATACACATCTAATTTATTATTTCTGTGAATCTCACTGACTGGCAACTTGAGAGCTCTGTGTATCTTTTAAGTTTTGTGTTCCTGGCCATAGAGCATCTGTTAGAAAAAGAAATGGTGAATTCTTCTCTCAACACCACTGAAGATCAGAATGATTTACCTGTCCATATTAAAGCTGTCCTTTATTAGCAAATTTTGTTTAACCAGTGAGGGCCCTTACATGTTGTTTTAGAAAGACAGGCACTAGCTATGGTGGATGTGGAAAGGATTAGAATAAACAATGAGCTAGGCTCTAGTTGGCCATTTCACCAATTAAACCACTTGTCAAAATCTTCTTACTGTACATGAACATCACATACTACTTGATGAGGTCATGGTAACAGCTGGAGTTAAAAAGTGGCAGTACCACACCCATTATGGCTAATTTTCATACAATTACTAATAATGATACTTCATTGAAAAGGGAAATTAGGAACAAATGTTGAATGTACTACATGTTGAAACAATGGACCTAAATCAAGACGTCCTAATATGTATTCATCACTGTTTTGTGCACTATGAAAGATACAAAATAACTGTAAGGTAAGATCCCTATTTCAAAAAGTTAACAATCTCATTAGACAAATAAAACACATTTTTGTGAAACAGAGAATTATATGAGAATGAATATCAAAGAAAAAAACCACAGTGAATGGTATAGGTGATGGGAATTAATGCTGTCTGTATGTATTTAAAACCAATCAGAAGATGGAAAGTCAGTCTATGCACATTTGTTATTATAGGACACCTGGTACTGTACTTACAGATAAATTAAGCACACAGGCAATGAATAAAATACCACAACTGCATTGCTGAATGCTTAGCCTTACATTACAGATCACATAGAGTTGGTGTTCCTGCCATGAACCCATATGGCATTCCACAGCAATCTGACTTTTCTCTGCATCTCAGTTCCTGAATCTGGTCTCATAATTCTATTTTCATACTGACACTGGCCTGAGGTCCAAAGTTACCTCTGTTTTTCCCAGAATAAAATTAGTAAACCACCCAGAAACACACTATGACTCCTTGAACCCACTAACTATCTCTTTATATTCCACATTGGCAAATGCTGAGCCCTCATAAATGGAGCTAATGCAGAAAATTATTAGACTATTACTCAAGTTGATCTTTCAAGAAGCATCTATATCACAAACACATCTATACCTGACAAAAGGAAAGGCACTAAGGCTTTTGAGTCTGTGTTCCTGGCCATAGACCATTCAGGCGTGTGTCCAGTCATGATCTGTGTCAACCATGATAGTGAGAAGAGTTCCTCTGAATTTTTTATTTTTCATATTATATTAATTCCACAAGTTTCAACATGAAGAGTTATGTCAACATTTCCTCCCATTCTTCTATTCAGATTCTGTCTAATGGCTCCATCAATAAAGCAACAGATAACTCTCTTAGATTTGATGATTTATATAAAACTGCATTCTAAAGTATTGGCGCCTCATCTATGTCTTGGCCTAATTACCACTCCTAGGTATCTTTTGATATTTCTTGTGTTTTCCATCAATAGGGTAAACTACAGGGTTTAAATGCTTTGAATTACTTTTTGTTATTGTTTCAAACTTAAAAAATACATTTTAATTCATTCCATTAGCTCTATACTATATTTATTTCTGCATCTGTTTTTTGAATGATGTGCTAGTCAAATTTCTTATTGGGCTCAATAATGGATTTCTAAAGGCATTGTGCATTTAAAGAAACAAGACAGCTGTATTTCACGGAAAAATATTTTTTGAGTAATGAAAGGTTTATGAAAGAAAAATGCAAATGATTACCATACATAGAAAAAACACTGGAATTTTGATTTTGATATGTGTACAACAGAATCTTTTGCACTTTTTTGTGAATGCTTGGGCTCAGCATTTCCAAATCATATGGTGAAGAACATTCTTTCATTTATTGGGCTGTGGGTGATAGTTTTCAAATCATTGACAACCATCTGAATTCTGAATTTAGAATCTGGAAAAAGGTCATCTAACACAGCTTCCTGATGTCTTCAATAAAACCTATGTGCATGATTTTTCTGGGAGTAGAATAAAAAAAGTGTGACTGTACAATTTTTAAATGGGGAGACTTTAACAGCTGCTCAGTTGCAGGACCATCAAAACACCTACATTTGAAAAATGAAAATAACAGTTGCAACAAAAGTAGCATGTCTAGATTGAAAAAAGTATGAATTACATTCTAACATCATTATATACATGCTAATTTACCAAGACGACACAGAAATTGCATTTGGTTTTCATGGGACATGAACAGAGTCTTCTAAACACACACATATACACATATTCACACACAACACCCATTTCCTATTTGAAAATGAATGTGAGTGCTCAGTTATATCACACAACAAATGAATGTTTTACTTCTCACATCAAAGCACAGGAGTTAACAAAGCCTGAATGACATGCTTTAGTAAAGTGGATTTATAGCATGGGTTTAGTCAATGTTTCAGTAAACTCATGTATTTATGGGATATACAGATTAATTAATGGAAAATGTCACACTATTAATTATAAACTCTCTAATTTCAACTTATCTGGATAATTTCTGTGTACATGTAATTTAATTACAAACATGTACCCATGTGCATCCTAAAGAAACCAACAGTGTTCGGGGGAGTTTGGTGGATTTGATGCCTCTCTTCTCTCTGGCCAGGTTTTAAAATGTCTAAATAACTAGTGAGTTCAGTGCGTTATATATACATAAATTTATCCAACACACGTAGAGTCACATTTTCTAATGTGCGTATACCCTTTGGTTAGTACATAGGATATACATAATGAAAATACATTCTAGCGCGGCTCATCTGATCTCTAACCTTTCTGACTTTGCCTTGACTGCCAAACTTCCTAATCAAACTGTGAACTACTTGAGGTAAAGGGATATGCATCTTTGTATTCCTAGTGCTCAGCATAGTATTTAACACATGATAAGTGATCAAAAAATTGATGGATACCTTATACTTGACTCTGATCTTCATCTATTTAACCTCTATTTAGTAATCCAATTCCAAAATCCTAATAGCTCATTTGGTTTAATGGTTTCATTTTGAACTTTTAATCCCTGGTTATTTTTAAGACCAAATCATCCTAGTCAAAGTGACTTTGTAAGATGGACGAATGTCCCTTTTCTAAAATTGGTAAATGAAAATAACAGATGTGCAAGACAAAGATATATTGATCCTGGGTAGAGCAACGTGGATATTCACATTAAAATAATTTGAGAATAAACTGACATAGAATTATTTTTGTGCTAGTCATTTCCAATAAAAAAGTAGCATTTTAAGAAGAACTAGCAAAAAAATTATAGGTTTTTAGTTGATAAAATTTGCTTGATTTGTAGGAAAATTTTTTAAACATATTCTTTATTTTGAAATTGTGGGGTACAGTTAAGGGTTAGGTTTACAAATATGCATTGTGCAGGTACCCTTGTTGATGAGGTGTGCCCCCTCCATCCCCAGACAGTATTGACTGTTAAACCTACCTCCCTTCCCTCCCTGGCCCCCCATAGTTTCCCGCCACTGTCAATCCTTTTCTTATAGTATTATGATAGTTGTTCAAGATCCACTTATGAGTGAGAATATGTGATACTCAGATCTTTGTTTCTG
>NW_007227561.1:164372-174672 GCF_000164805.1 Carlito syrichta
TTCCATGATCTTGCTATTGTGAACAATGCTGCAATAAACATACGTGTGCAGGCATCTTTTATATAGAATGATTTGAGTTCTTCAGGGTATATTCCCAGTAGGGGGATTATGGGATCATGTGGGAGGTCAATTTTTAGAGCTTTTAGGAATTGCTACACTGATTTCCACAGAATCTATATTAGTTTGCACACCCACCAACAGTGTAGAAGTGCTCCCTTTTCACCACATCCTCTCCAGCATCTGTTATTTTTTGAGTTATTGATAACGACCATTCTGACTGGAGTTAGGTGGTATCCCAGTGTGGTTTTGATATGCATCTCCTTGATGATTAGTCAGGTTGAACATTTCTTCATGTGACTATTGGCTGCTCTGATATCTTCTTTTGAGAAGGGTCTGTTCATATCTTTTGCCCACTTTGTAATGGGGTTGTTTGTTTTTTTCTTTTCAGTACGTTTGAGTTCCTTATAGATCCTAGATGTTAGGCCTTTGTCAGACATGGAGTTGACAAATACATTTTCCCAGTCTGTGGGCTGTCTCCCTGCTCTCTTGATGGTTTCTTTGGCTTTGCATAAGTTTGTCAGTTTAACGAGTCCCACTTGTCTATCTTCTCTCTTATGACCTGTGCATTTGGGGTTTTGTTCAGAAATTGGATGCCAGTTCCAATTTCTATAAGGGTGTGTCCTGCATTTTCTAAAGTTCTTAAGGTTTGAGGTTTTACACTTAGGTATCTGATCCATTTAGAGTTAATTTTTGTGTATGGGCATAAATAGGGGTCTTGTTTGAATCTTTGGCATGTGGTCAGCCAGTTTTCCCAGCACCATTGACTGAATAGGTTCTCCTCTCCCCAGTGGTAGGTGGTGGAGGCTTTGTCAAAGTTGAGTTGGTTGAGAAATTAAGATTTTACTTCTGGAATCTCAATTCTATTCCATTGGTCTATATGCCTATTCTTGTACTGATACCAAGGTGTTTGTAGCTTTACAGTAAAGTTTAAACTCTGGTGTTGAGTTACCTCCTACTTTGTATTTTTTTGCTTAGGATTGCTTTGGCTATTCTTGGTCATTTGTGATTCCATATGAATTCATGTATTGTTTTTTATAGATCTGAGAAGAATGTTGCTGGTAATTTGATGGGTTTTGCATAAAATATGTAGATTGCTTTAGGTAAGATGGACATCTTCACAATGTTGATTCTTCCAATCCATGAGTTTGGGATATTTTTCCACTTGTTTGTGTCATCTTTCATTTCTTTGAGCAGTGCTTTGTATTTTTCATTGTAAAGATCTTTCACACCTCTGGTTAGGAAAAGGCCAAGGTATTTCATTTTTTTGTGGCTATTGTGAATGGGATTGTGCTTTTTATTTGGGTTTCTGTTTGTTTATTATTGGTGTAAAGAAATGCGATTATCTTTTGCACATTTATTTTATACCCCGAGACTTTGCCAAAGTCCTTTATCAGTGCAAGGAGGCTTTTACAGATTGTCTTGGGTTTTCAAGGTACACAATCACGTCATCTGGAAAGACAGATAACTTGACTTCCTCTTTTCCTATATGGATACCCCTGATCACCTTCTCTTTGTGGATTGCTCTAGCCAGGACTTCCAGTGTTATATTGAATAGGAGGGCATGCTTGTCTTGTTCCAGTTTTCAGGGGAAATGGATCCAATTTTTGTCAGTTTAGAAGTATGCTGGCTGTGGGTTTCTCTTAGATGGTTTTTACTATTTTGAGGTATGTTCCATGTATGCCTAGAAGTCCGAGGGCTTTTATCAAGAAGGGGTGCTGGATTTTATCAAAAGTTTTTTCTGCATCTAATGATATTATCATGTGGTTTTTGCTTTGATGTCTGTTGCTGTATTTAATTACATTTATGGTCTTGCAAATGTTGAACCAGCCTTGAGTCCCAGGGATGAAGCTTACTTGGTCATGATGGATGATTTTTGAGATGTGTTGTTGAATCTGGTTTGCTAGGATCTTGTTGAGAATTTTAGCATCTATGTTCATCAAGGATATTGGCCTGTAGTTCTCCGTCTTTGTTGGATCTTTACCTGGCTTGGGTATCAATGTGATGTTAGCTTCATAAAATGATTTGGGGAGAGTTCCATCATTCTCAATCATCTGGAATACTTCCAGTATTATTGGTATCAGCTCCTCCTTAAATGTCTTATAGAATTCTTCTGGAAAGTCATCTGGACCAGGGCTTTTTTTCGTAGGTAGTTTTCTTATTACATAGCCAATTTTCTTGATTGTTATTGGTCTATTTAGGGTCTCAAATTCTTCTTGTTTCAACCTAGTCAGGTTGTGTGATGTCAGAAAGTCCTCCATTTCCTTAAAGTTTTCAAGTTTGTTTCCATACAAGTGTACATAGTAGTCTCTAATGATCTTTTGTATTTCTTCAGGGTCAGACGTGACTTCATCTTTTGTGTTTCTGATTGTGTTTGTTTGGGCTTTTTCTGTCTTTTTCTTGGTTAGTCTACCTAGGGAATCATCCATCTTGTTTATCCTTTCATAGAACCAGCTTTTTGTTTCATTGATTTTTTGTATTATCTTTTTGTCTTCTATGTCCCGGATTTGGGCTTTTATTTTGGTGATCTGGATTCTTCTGCTGAAGTTAGGGTTTTGGTGGTCTTGCTTTTCCAGTTTCCTTAGGTGCCTTGTTAGGCTGTTAATTTGTGATCCTTCCATTTTCTTCATCTGCGTTTGTAGAGATATGAATTCCCCCTTACTACAGTTTTCATGGCATTCCAGAGATTTTGGTAAGATGTTTCTTCATTTTCATTTGTTTCCAGGTATCTTTTAATCTCTGTTTTGATGTCATCATTGACTCAGAAGTTGTTTAGCATCATGCTATTTAGTGTCCATGTCCTTGTGGGTTTTGGGGGAACCTTGTTGGTGTTGATGTTTATTTTTATTCTACTGTGGTCCGAGAAGGTGCATTACAAAATTTTGATCTTTTGATAATTTTTTATGCTTGATTAATGGCAAGGATGTGGTCGATCTTAGAGTACGTTCCATGTGGTGATGAGTAGAATGTATATTCTGTAGTCATTGGGTGGAGTGTTCTGTAAGTATCAATTAAGTCCATTTGGTCAAGAGTTACATTGAGGTTCTGGATCTCGTTGCTGATTTTTTGTCCTGATGATCTGTTTAGGGTTTTGAGTGGGGTATTAAAATCTCTGGCTATAATGGTATTAGAGTCAATATCTTTTTTGAGTTTACGTAGAAGCTGCTTTATGAAAGTTGGCACTCCTATGTTGGGTGCATACATGTTTAGGATAGATATTTCTTGTTGATGGATTGAACCTTTTATCATTATGTAGTGGCCTTCTGTATCTCTTTAAAGTTTTGATAGCTTAAAGGGTATTTTGTCTTAGATTAAGATCGTAACTCCTCCTTTCATTTTTGTTCCTTTCACCTGAAAATTTGTTTCTTATCCTCTTACTTTGAGTCAGTGAGTGTCCTTTCTAGTGAGATGAGTCTCTTGAAGGCAATATATTGTTTCCTGGTAATATTTTATCCATTTTGCCATTCTATCTCTTTTCACTGGTGCATTTAGTTCATTCACATTCAGGCAATTATTGAAATGTGAGAGTTTATCCCTATCATGTGCTTCTTATAGAGTTGTTGTTGTTCTTTTTTGTTTGTTGTCTTTCTTTTGGTTTTGAGGTTGGTTCATGTGTGTTTTTAATCTTTTTCCTGTACTCTTGTGAAGAGTGTTGTTGTTCTTTTTTCCTTTTCTTCTGTGTTTAATACTTTCTTAAGTGTTTCTTGTAGAGGTGGTCTGGTGGCAGCATAAGTTCTTAGAGATTGGATGTCTGGGAAAGATTCTAATTCTCCCTCACTGCTAAAGCCTAGCTTGGCTGGGTAGGTTATTCTTGGTTGAAATTGTTTATCTTTTAGAACTTTGAAGATAGGGCTCCAAGCTCTCCTAGCCTGAAGGGTTTCTGTAGATAAATCTGCTGCTATTCTAATTGGTCTTCCATGGTAGGCAATCTGATCTTTTTCTCTTGCTGCCTTTAAGATTTTTTCTTTTATACCTACTTTGTTTAGGCAAATTGTTATGTGTCTGGGAGTTGGTCTTCTCATTTGTTGTCTTGCAGGGGTTCTCTGAATCTCTTGTGTTTGAATTTTTGCATCACTGATGAGATGAGGGAAGTTTTCTTGAATAATCTCATGGAAAATTTGTTCCAGGGTAGCCTGTATCTCTCTTTCTGCCTCAGGAAGTCCCATTACTCCTAGGTTTGGTCTCTTGAAGTAATCACTCATCTCTTGAAGGTGTTGTTCTGTCTTTTTAAGCTTCTTTTCTGTGTTTTTGACAGTTTGGGTTAGTTCTATATATTGATCCTCAAGTTCTGAGATTCTTTCTTCTGCTTAGCTAATTCTGCTTTCCATGCTTATCAGTTTGTTATTTATTTCATTCACAGTATTCTTTACTACTGTTATCTCACTTATCAACTCCTTCCTAATTCCTCTTGTCTCTCCTCAATTCTTTTTAATCTCTCCATTAATGCCTTGATATCTGGGTTTGTAGTTTGAGACCAGTCATTCTGGGGGCTCTTCATTGTTTGCATTCTGAAGTCAGTTTTCTCAGTGTCTGACCTCCCAGAGGTCTGTGAGAGACCCATATTCTTCTTTTGTTTTTTCTTCATTTGTGTAGTTTTTTCTCTCCCCCTTTCCCTCCCCTTCTTTAATTCTGTTTTTCAGGAACTGTGGGGTTGCTTTTACTTCTGTTTATTCAATCTCCTCTTCTTCCTTATGAGCGTCCTCTGACTTTGTTCACTTTTGAGGCTGGACTGTGGGTTGGAGCTGTACTTTTTGCAGTTTTGAGATTTAATTGAAGGGCAAGCTTTGATTCAGAATCTATCTGCAGATCTCAGTATCCACCTAAACGTGCATGGGCACACTGGAATCCACTTCCCACTGCCCTACAATCTGTCCATGCAGTGGGGTTTAGGTTTGCTCCCTGGAACCAATGGAGGTAAGAAAAAGAAAAATAATGGAAGAAGTGGGAGTCAAGAGAAAGTTGGAGAGAGTGAAGAGTAAGAGGGAAAACTGACATACATACCGACTATTGAATTAAAAAAGACACAAGGCCAGGAAAGTGTAAAATACAAACAAACAAACCAGATTCCCTAAAGCATACCAGTAATCACACAAAGACAGTCCAATAAAATCATGTCTTTTGATGTGCTTTTCCCCAACACAAACAAACTAGTCTAACTCAAAAACTAAACAAAACAAACAGTCAAAACAATAACATCAAAAATCAAAATAAGAAACCAGACTAGCTCTGGAGTCTTTTCTGAGTGTCTAAAGTCTTTTCAGCTCTGATGTGTAGCCTCTCCCCTTTGTTCTGATTGCAGGCAGAAAGATTTACTCAAAGCTTGGGTTGGTTTCCTTGTCTTGCTGCCTGAGAGTTCTGCCACAGGAATGAATTATCTATGTCTGATTTAGTGTTGGGGAGGGGCTTCTGACTCCTGTTTGGTGAGATTACCTTAGAAACCAAGGTGGAGGCAGCTCATAGATGGGCAGGGCAATGCGAATCTCTACCTGGAAAATGGCTGTAGTGGGTGGCTCCTCTTTTGCATATCTTTTCTCTCTACCCGTCCTTCTCTCCACTCATCCAGGTTGTGGATGATCCACTATGACGGGCTATGGTCATGTGTGTCTAGCGTCAGGCACTGGGAATCAGCGATATAGCTGTGTGCTGCATTTGGTGTGCTGTCAGTGTCTTGGGATGGACAAGGGAGCCCAGAATTCCCTGGGCCAGAGCCTAGAGCTGAGAGCAGCTGTTCAGTACCTCCTTAAGATGTACTGTTCCCTTATACAACCATGGAGTCTTAGCTCTCAAGCTGGAGGTTAGGCAGAGCTGGGTGGGTTAGTCACTGCAGGTCTCTGCCTCATCACAGGGCTCCAGCGGTTCTCTGGTCAGCTGTAGTCAGGGGCAAGTTGGGGGAAGTGGAGTGTGAGACTGCTGGGTGCCTCAGGCAGAGTGGGTACCGGAGCTCCAAATGGTGGGTGGCGGGTGGTGGCAGCAGGTTTGAGTCCCATGCAGGGCACTTTAGCCAGGAATAGAGCTGGTATCTCTGAGGGATGGGAGCCTAGAGCCTCCCTCGGCAACAGTGGCTTGAGATGGGGCTGGGTGGGGACCTGGAATCCAGGGTGGGGACCTGGAACTCTGAGAGTCCAGCACCAGCCATGGCGGGTGCTTCAGCCCAGGTGGTGGCCCAGAGCCCAGAGGCAAGGGTGCTGGGGGTCTGTGTGGGCCGCAGCAGCCTTGGGCCTGTGGTTCTCCCCAGGAGGGAATGGAGCCTGTAGTTCTGAGGGTCAGGCGTGGAGGGCCTCCATGGGCTGCCATGACCTGAGATTGGGCTGGGCACCCAGCCAGGGATGGAGCTGGCAGTGACTGAGTGCCAGGCAGATCAGTGTAGCCAGCAAGGGAACCCAGATCTCCACAAGGTGGTATCCAAGGGCCTCCACAGTCGGTGGTGGGCAGCTTGGGGCTGGGTGAGATGGTGTAGCTGGGGAGGGAGCTGGGAGCTCCACGTGGCCGGGGCCCGGGGCAGCCTGGGGTGAAACAGCAGCGGGAAAGCGGCTGTGGTAGCCAGCCGTGCGTGGGACTGAGGGTCTCCAGGCCTTGGACTAGTGCGGCTGGCAGTGGGGGGTGGTGGGGAAAGGAAAGTAAGAGTCTTTATGGGAATTCACTTTCAGAGAATCTCAATGTCCCACCTGTGCCATAGCCATCTTCATAATAATCCCTCTTGGTGGAATTAAGCTACATATACCCAAAAGATAATCTAGTTTAAATAAAGTAATTTACTCCAAAGCCATTCAGACTGGTTGGAAGGAACAAATAGGCTAATTATCAAGGTAAGCCTTTCTGGTTAGAAGACAAAAGTAGTCACAGGTTCCTATTATAAGTAACATGACTAGAACTTTTCTGTATGTTAATCTATATGGTTAAATACCAATATGGATATAAATCCAACACATATGTACTTTTTGCAGTAGCAATTTGATGAAATATTAAAAGATAGGGCAAGAACATCATATTTTGTTAAAAAAGAAAAAGAAAAATTATAGAAAAAGTGACATGGAGAGGGTGCAACATTCGGATACTTCTTCCAGCCACCACCCCATCTTCAACTGATGTCACGTGTAAGGAAATTTTTTAAAAAGCTGTTATTAAAATCTATCTGGAAAATTGGAGAATCTCATAGACTTTCTTTTTTAACCATACATTTTTGGTTTGCAAATGAGAAAAATGCTCACTTACATTTTCATTAATAGGGCCCTGGAAATGCTAGAAGAATTCAGGGACACTTGCAAAAGGCAAAATAATTCACCAATAGTTTAGCATTACTCTAGGATTAATGTACCTGGGAAACAGAATGAAATTTCAATTATTAGAATTTTGGTAGAGGAAAAACTGAATAGAGAACTAAAAAATTATCAATTAACTCTTCAAAATGATTGTTATGATACTTGTCCTTTGAATCATATCTTTTATTTCTCAAAGTCATTTCATACAAGATATTTTCTTTGGTCCACACAACAGGGAAAAATAGGAATTATTATGTATTGCTGATAAATAAAAACAACCAACCAACCAACAAACAAAAGGATTGTTAAGCTTTTCTACATTGAATAGTTTTAGTATTTCTTTATCTAATAACATGACAGTAAACTTTTAAAAAAAATTTCAGTAGCTTTAGGAGGTACAAATTATTTTTAGTTCCATGGACACATTGTATAGTGATGAAGAAGGTTGAGCTTCAAGTGTACCCACCGCACTCACCTGTACACATTGTATTTGATAGGTGATTTTTCATCTCTCCCCACTTCCCCATCTACCCCTTCTGTGTCTTCAATGTCCATTACACCATCCTATATGCCTTTTCAAATCTTTAGTTTAGCTTCCACTTATAAGTAAGAACATACAGTATTTGGTTTTCCATTTCTGTGTTCCTTCACCTAGGATAATGGTCTTCAATTCCATCCATGTTGCTGCAAATGTAATATTTTATTCTTTTGATACTGAACAGTATTCCTTATTTTGTGTGTGTGTGTGTGTGTGTGTGTGTGTAGACATATATATAGACACACACACATACATATATATATATATATATCACATCTTCATTATCCACTGAGTAGATGATGGGCATTTAACTTGATTCTTTGCAATTGTGAATTATGCTGTGATAAACATATGAGGACAGGGTTTGTTTTGTTTTGTTTTGTTTTTGAGTAATGACCTCTGTTCCTTTGGGTAAATACCAAGTAGGAGGATTGCTAGATCAAATGGTAGATCTACTTTTAATGCTTTGAGAGATCTCCATACTGATTTCTATAGAGGTTATACTAGTTTACATTCCTACCAACAGTGTACAAGCATTCCCTTTTCACGCATCCATGCCAAAGTCTATTGTTGCTGTTGTTGTTTTTTTTTTTTCATTAATCAGTATTTTTTATTATGGTTTTGTGGGGTACAGCTAAGGGTTCGGTGTACAATTACGTTTCATTCAGGCATCCTGTTGATAAGAGGTGTTTTCCCATCCCCCGACAGATATTTGCTACTGTTAATCCCATCCCCCTCCCCCCCATAGTTTCCCAGTACTGTCAGTCATTTTCTTATAGTATTGCATTGGATGTTCAAGGTCCATTAGATGAGTGAGAACATGTGATATTCGGATCTTTGTTTCTGTGAGAGGTCATTCAGTATTACAGACTCTAGTTCCATTCAGGTTGCAGTGAAATTCATGATTTTGTTCTTTTTTATGACTGCATAGTATTCCATCATGTATATGTACCACATTTCTTTAATCCAGTCCTCTATTGATGGGCAGCATGGTTGTTTCCAGGTTCTTGCTATTGTGAACAACGGTGCGATAAACATATGTGTGCAGGTATCTTTTTTATAGAGTGATTTGTGTTCTTCAGTGTATATTCCCAGTAGGGGGATTGCAGGGTCATATGGAAGGTCAATTTTTAGAGCTTTTAGGAATCACCACACTGCTTTCCACAGAGGTTGCACTAGTTTACACTCCCACCAACAGTGTAGAAGTGTTCCCTTTTCACCACACCCTCTCCAGCAGCTGTTATTTTTTGAGTTGTTGATAATTGCCATTCTGACTGGAGTTAGGTGGTATCTCAGTGTGGTTTTGATTTGCATCTCCCTGATGATTAGTGAGGTTGAGCATTTCTTCATGTGTTTGTTGGCTGCTCGAATGTCTTCTTTTGTGAAGTGTCTGTTCATGTCTTTTGCCCATTTTATAATGGGGTTGTTTGTTTTCTTCTTTTCAGTACGTTTCAGTTCCTTGTAGATCCAGGATGTTATTAAGCCTTTGTCAGACCTAGAGTTGGCAAATACTTTTTCCCAGTCTGTAGGCTGTCTCCCTGCTCTCTTGATGGTTTCTTTGGCTTTGCAGAAGCTTGTCAGTTTAATAAGGTCCCATTTGTCTATCTTCTCTCTTAAGTCCTGTGGGTTTCGGGTTTTGTACAGGAATTGGATGCCAGTTCCGATTTCCATGAGAGTATTTCCTTCCTTTTCTAAGGTTCTTATGATTTGAGGTTTTACATTTAGGTCTCTGATCCATTTGGAGTTAACTTTTGTGCATGGGAATAGATAGGGGTCCTGTTTCAATCTTCTGCATGTGGTCAACCAGTTTTCCCAGCACCATTTACTGAATAGGTTCTCCTCTCCCCAGTGGTAGGTGGTGGGGGCTTTGTCTAAGATGAGTTGGTTGAGAAATTGAGGTTTTGCTTCTGGAATCTCAATTCTGTTCCATTGATCTATATGCCTGTTCCTGTATCAATACCAAACTGTTTTGATGATTGTAGCTTTATAGTAAAGTTTGAAGTCTGGTATTGTGATACCACCTGCTTTGTTTTTTTTGCTGAGGATTGTTCTGGCTATTCTTGGACATTTATGTTTCCATATGAATTCCTGTGTTGTTTTTTCTAGGTCTGAGAAGAATGTTGTTGGTAATTTAATGGGTATTCCATTGAATTTGTAGATTGCCTTAGGTAAGATGGACATCTTCACAATGTTGATTCTTCTGATCCATGAGCATGGGATATTTTTCCACTTGTTTATGTCAGCTTTGATTTCTTTGAGCAGTGTTTTGTAATTTTCATTGTAAAGGTCTTTCACGTCTCTGGTTAGGAAGATGCCAAAGTATTTCATTTTTTGTGTGGCTATTGTGAATGGAATTGTGTTTTTTATTTGGGTTTCTGTTTGTTTATTATTGGTGTAGAGAGATGCGATTGTCTTTTGTACATTTATTTTGTATCCTGAGACTTTG
>NW_007227562.1:0-577 GCF_000164805.1 Carlito syrichta
GGCTAAATAAAAGACCTATCCTATCTTGTCTGAGGCAGTGGTTAAACACATGCCTTTTGTAAGCAGTTTTTGGATGATTTTAAAGGCATCTCATTCAATTTTTAAGTTTTTGCATAGGAATGCATCTAATATTCAATTTTCTTCAAACTCAATTCACAGGCATGAATTTACAATGAAGAGAAACCATAGCAAAAGCAGGGAGAGGATAGGTTCTTCATTTGCTTCTTCTGTTTAACTTTTTCTAGAAATCAACTTACTTCTGAGGTAGATTAATGAAAATCACCTTTGTCACAACTCTCTAGTTAATTAATTTTTCTGATTCCTCAGGACCTCACTATCAACTACTTGCCATAGAAGTAGAAAAAAACGATTCAAGCCTCAAAACAAGATTCACTGAATGTCGTTCAAATACTAATCACCCAGAGGTAACTCGATATTGAAGTTTAAATCTGGATCAGGACTGGATAAATTTGAAGGAGAAAAAGGATAAAATTGTAAATTCTGTGATACCAGATGTTGAGGTCTGCAGGTAAATCTGAGTATACCCTTATGACTAGCAGGACTCACTATTTTTAGC
>NW_007227563.1:0-829 GCF_000164805.1 Carlito syrichta
AAAGCAGGGAGAGGATAGGTTCTTCATTTGCTTCTTCTGTTTAACTTTTTCTAGAAATCAACTTACTTCTGAGGTAGATTAATGAAAATCACCTTTGTCACAACTCTCTAGTTAATTAATTTTTCTGATTCCTCAGGACCTCACTATCAACTACTTGCCATAGAAGTAGAAAAAAACGATTCAAGCCTCAAAACAAGATTCACTGAATGTCGTTCAAATACTAATCACCCAGAGGTAACTCGATATTGAAGTTTAAATCTGGATCAGGACTGGATAAATTTGAAGGAGAAAAAGGATAAAATTGTAAATTCTGTGATACCAGATGTTGAGGTCTGCAGGTAAATCTGAGTATACCCTTATGACTAGCAGGACTCACTATTTTTAGCACTTTAGTGAAGCGACTGGTCTTCCAAGTTTCTCTTTATGGTCTGCTCATAGAACCCTTCACATGCCCTGGCTATTCAGATTCAGTTGCTCAGCTTAACTGTTTCACCCCAAATTATTTGTATTTTTTCTTCTGTATGTTATTCCCATTAGTTAAACATGCTTTGATTTGAAATGAGCATGGGAGGGAAAATTTTTCCATTTAAATTAGGCATTCCTCTCAACTTCATGACTACTGCTGAGATTATTTCTGTCCAAGTATCTCCCTTCTCCTTAACCACCACCATTGCCCTGTGCCCACGCTGGTCTGTTTAAAACTGGTGATTCTCTGTCATAAACATTCTAAGATAGGGTGAACAACACAGTATCAACACTCGAGTTTAAAGGTTACTTTTAAAAAATGGTACCCAATGATTATACTTTCCACTGGAGAGCTTAACATCCC
>NW_007227564.1:0-787 GCF_000164805.1 Carlito syrichta
CATATAATCTCTTATCTGCTTAGGCATTATCAAATATTTTAGTAAATCCTAGTAACTTCAAACACAGGTTTAATGGAATGCAGTGCTAAAACATGCAAAGTCAAGAATCAAGTTTTTTAAGAACATAATCTGTTTTAGAAGGTTTCAAGAGAACTACTTTGCAATGCCATTATAATCTTATCCCATGAAGAAAGACGTCTGATTTTGGCCAAACAACATTACATGTGTTTGAGCAAAACGCACAACTTTGCCTTCCCAAAATTAAAGCCATAAGCAGGAAAATCATTTTAATTCTTTAGAAGTTGAAAGAGTGTACAGCTATTGGTTCAGTTCTCAACATTTGGTCACCAGATAACATTAATTTGAAAGAGAATTCTAATAGATGGCCACATGACATTAACAGTATGATCTATCTGGGACTTGTTCCATATTAATTCAACATTTTGTTTTGTATCTCATCATCAAGTTAAAAGTAATACAATTAATTAAACTACAAACAAGAAAAAAACCCAATATAACCAATAATGTATCTCTGACAATAATTTCAGTTTTCACTTATGCATACATTTGTTTTAAAATGGATCCCTGTCTCCCATAGCTATACTGTTCTTTTTTCCTGGATAAACTGGGATTTATTTTAAGTGTCTTTTCATCTTTTCCATCTTTACCTGGGGATTCTGCTCATGCACTCAGTGTGGTTTAGTGAAAGATCAGAAAGTAGGTAAAGTGAGAGAAATCTCCTTTTCAGAGTGAAGCAAACACAGCATGAAGCCAGGGAGAAAAGCAA
>NW_007227565.1:0-726 GCF_000164805.1 Carlito syrichta
ATGCCATTATAATCTTATCCCATGAAGAAAGACGTCTGATTTTGGCCAAACAACATTACATGTGTTTGAGCAAAACGCACAACTTTGCCTTCCCAAAATTAAAGCCATAAGCAGGAAAATCATTTTAATTCTTTAGAAGTTGAAAGAGTGTACAGCTATTGGTTCAGTTCTCAACATTTGGTCACCAGATAACATTAATTTGAAAGAGAATTCTAATAGATGGCCACATGACATTAACAGTATGATCTATCTGGGACTTGTTCCATATTAATTCAACATTTTGTTTTGTATCTCATCATCAAGTTAAAAGTAATACAATTAATTAAACTACAAACAAGAAAAAAACCCAATATAACCAATAATGTATCTCTGACAATAATTTCAGTTTTCACTTATGCATACATTTGTTTTAAAATGGATCCCTGTCTCCCATAGCTATACTGTTCTTTTTTCCTGGATAAACTGGGATTTATTTTAAGTGTCTTTTCATCTTTTCCATCTTTACCTGGGATTCTGCTCATGCACTCAGTGTGGTTTAGGTGAAAGATCAGAAAGTAGGTAAAGTGAGAGAAATCTCCTTTTCAGAGTGAGGCAAACACAGCATGAAGCCAGGGAGAAAAGCAAAGAAACTGTCATGGAAAGACAGACAAAATTGCAAGTAGAAACTGATCTTTCCATATATTTTAAAGCAAAAGCTCTGTGATAAACTTAACTTACAAGCATGAT
>NW_007227566.1:0-566 GCF_000164805.1 Carlito syrichta
GCAAACACAGCATGAAGCCAGGGAGAAAAGCAAAGAAACTGTCAGGGAAAGACAGACAAAATTGCAAGTAGAAACTGATCTTTCCATATATTTTAAAGCAAAAGCTCTGTGATAAACTTAACTTACAAGCATGATATTTTATGCATGCTATACAAACCAGGAAACACAGAGAATACAGACAATGCCTAGCTAAAAGTAGGGGAAGGAAAAGAAAAAGAAAGTAAACCATCCTATTTTTTTTTTTTAAGAAAAGAGAATGATTTTCTTAGTAGGGTTTGCATAGCTTTAAAAAATCTAGTGCTCATGAGTGATGCAAGATAACACTTTCTTGTAATTTTATATAGTAAGCAAAGATTTAGAATATTTACGGACCACCCTGAGTAAGAACGTCACTGCATTCTAGGAGCATTCTCATACCAGAACATTCGTCTTAAAAAAAAAAAAATGCCCAATGGTCCTCAGGCCATATATGGCTGTAGAGGGAGGTATGCCTTTGACCTTCCAGTGCCTGCAGAATTAGAGCACAAAGTCGTTACAGCCTACTGAAGGATTTTCTTTCTTCGATT
>NW_007227567.1:0-28166 GCF_000164805.1 Carlito syrichta
GCTCATGAGTGATGCAAGATAACACTTTCTTGTAATTTTATATAGTAAGCAAAGATTTAGAATATTTACGGACCACCCTGAGTAAGAACGTCACTGCATTCTAGGAGCATTCTCATACCAGAACATTCGTCTTAAAAAAAAAAAAATGCCCAATGGTCCTCAGGCCATATATGGCTGTAGAGGGAGGTATGCCTTTGACCTTCCAGTGCCTGCAGAATTAGAGCACAAAGTCGTTACAGCCTACTGAAGGATTTTCTTTCTTCGATTTGTTATCATGGCTAACTTCTTATCAGATCTGGCCAGCGACTATACTAAAGCACTTAAGGCTCCCTACATTCTAATTTCTGATAAAAAGGGATCATAAAGATATTTGTATTGTTTTGAGTGACAGTCTATCGGTGTGGGAGGCTATGATTCAGCGTAAAACAAAGTTTGTCAAGCATTTGCACACCAGCAAACTGTATTGCTTTGGTATTTGAGTGCTGTCTGCTTGCTCTCTGCTCATGGGCAGGCATAGAAAGGAGGTCTGTGTATTATATTTTAGACTGTACACAGCCAGCCTGGCATAAAATTCCTTTTTCTGATTTATGGGTAGGTCTTGAAACAGAATTCCTCCTTATTAAAAATTGACATAAAACATTCCAAGCTTTCAGTCATGAAGCATTTTTTTCATTTTTTATTCTATACAATGTAAGGAATTACTGTATTCCACTATTTATATTCTCAACATATACTTTCACAGTTCTCAGTCATTCTGCATTGGTTAACAGATGCTATAATGTCTGGTCTTAAAGATTCATGAGTCTCGTGTATTTTTCTCATTACTCAGGCATCTAGACTTCCTCTCATTGGTTGTTTCCTCTATGGGAATAAAAGTACTTTGGAATAAGTATCAGCTCTCATGCGACTTGCTGAAACATGAGGCAGCAGTAAACAAAACAAATGATACAGCATTTCTTAAAGGAGCTTTCAATCCTACTTACGCATGAACTTCACGGTTATCCAGTTATTTGGTGAGCTCTTTCTCAAATGCTGAAAATTATTCTTTGAAAAGTATTCACGGTAACAACTTTTCTACCAAGAAAAGTGACATGGCAACTATTAACGAAAAAGATGCCATGCAAGTTATGAGGCATTGTCTTCTATAGGCCAGGACATATCACTAGGACACTGTATGTTTACCAACAAGTCACAATCTACTTGGAGTGCAGGTGTCTGAATCTTTTATTTTAGTTCAGTTTGCTTTTGATGGAATGTAAGTCTCTTGGTTTTCTCCACAGACTGTATTCCCTTTTAAATTCCTGAAGTATGCAATGTAAATCTTCACTCTAGCAATATACTTTACTAGAAAGCATAATTTTGTGTAAATGTTTCCTTCTGATTTAAGTTCTATAACATTGTAATTCATTAAGTCTGGGTAATTGCAGCAGAGTGCCAGGAAGTCTTATATTTGTTGATAATTTACAACAAATAAGTATTTATTTTCGGTGTAAGCAAAAATGACCTACTACCTCTAAGTCATGGGACTGGCATTTCCAAACCAAGATTAGTGTTATGGATTCCTTGACCCTGGTCAAAAAAAGTAGGTTCTAAGATAGATAGATAGACAGACAGACACAGAGACTTAAAGGCTAATTTAACATATGGCTTTATTAGACGATCAGTAGACCATACCCTTTACTTTGGACACATTTATCCATTCATTGATTCAAGAAAAACTTTTAGTATTTTCTGTACTAGAACTACAGAGGTTGATAAGGATCATTTTTTTGCCCCTAAGGAGCTCTGGAGTTCCAACAGGCATCTTGCTGAAAACATTCTTCAAACCCTTAAAAGTACTGTCTTTACCCAGTGTGCCTGTGAGCATAATTGCCTCAAGTCAAGATCTCTTCTGCAAAAAGTAAGATTCCATGATGTCCTTCAGATGTGTGATTGGGGCCGTCTTTCAGAAGTTACTCACTATTACCTTCTCTTACCAGATTCTGGAGGGGCATATGGAATGCAAGCAAAGGCAAATAAATTCAAGAGGGACGTTTGGCTGAACGAGATTCTTCTTGTCCCTGGTTCCCTTCTGGAGCTCACACATTTTAGAAATTTGAATCCAGAGGCACACACAAGACCCATATACACATGCAATGCACTGTGAGAGTATTTGCAAATAGATTCTTTAAACTTCAGCTAGTGGTAAACAAGTCTGCTTCCTTCTACTGCCATGCTTTCTGATTGCAGAACATCTGTCGCACAAAATTGAAGAACAAACAAAAACAAAAACCCTGAGAATATTCCAATTTTGAAAAATTAAAAAACTCTATAGGTGGCATAATTCAGATTCAGGTTGCTGAACTCAAAAGACTCATGGAAAAAATTTTAGCTAATTTAAAATCAGAGGCTTTCAAGTAATGTCCCTGAGAGCCTCATTAGGAGGTGGGGGTGAAGTGAAGGGGAGGGAAAGGCCAGAAGAGAAAACTCTGCCCTTTTTGTGCCTTGAGCTGTTATATACATTGAAGTTCATCATAAAACTGACTCGGGCAAAGAATCCTCTTCAAAGGAAGAAATGTTACAAAATGCATCTTCTAGATTGATATGTTACCAAAGGAATTACAGAAATTCAGAAGAGCTGTTTTTAGCAATAGAATTATTATTTTTTAAAATAAAAACTTATGAAGATTATCAGAACTTTCTTAATATTATGGGAATGAGAATAAGTTAGCACTCCACAGAAAAGGTAATAATTAACCACCGTAGCAAGAATTTTAAAGGAAACAACTCAAGAGGTACGTTAACAAAAACTATTTTTTTACCTGTAAACATATTTTCATTGTAGCAAAACATGGATATACATAGAAGTATTTTTAAAGTGATATCAAATTACCTGTAGATCCATTATTAGCTTTTTTGCAGATATGTGGATGTTAAAACCCAATGCATATCATAATGAACGCACTTCTGTGGCCTGTGTATTTAGGTGAACGATGTCTTGTGCAGTTACTAATGTATTTTTGTTTAATCTTTACTCAAGGAGGAAATAGAAAAGAGAGAATTGAAGCAAGTTTTTTTCAGTCTTCCATTTGAGCATTTCCAGGTGGCAAATGTATTGGCCTCAAAGCATTGACTATTTTCCTGGAAGTGGAGTCTCAGTAGTCCTCCATCTTTGGAAATTTAATCTAGTTTACTTTGGTATGACCTACATTGGTCTACCCTTTGTCCCCCTAATTTCTTTTTCTACTATCTCCTAAAGAAACTAGTTAAAAAATAAAAAATAAAAAAAACGCAATTCCTACTGTGGGAAGAAAAGTCAAATAATCAGTTGGAAAAAAACTGTTTTAATGAACTGCTAAGTCTAAAATCAGACTTTCCAATGTAAACTAAAATAAAATGCTCATAGTTTTTGCTAAATTAATGAATATTACACTTATTAAGCAAAAGGTTATCTAGTTTGTCTATATTCTTTAAAAAAACAAGATTTCCCAATCAGAGGCTAGAAGCCAGGGGCAATGAGTTTGGGGGATGGCTGGCTACAATGTTAAAAGTCAAGCTCTGCTAGGATTTTCTTCAAATATATTTAGATTGAGTATCATATAATTGTTGGATCTATTTAAAGTTCACTACTGCAGGTATTTGAAAACATTAGGATAAAAATAACTTATCCATCACACTATTGAGCAAATCTTGGGAATTATTAATAAAGCAGTTTGGTGGTAAAGATAAAACTCAGTAGGTTAAAATATTTATTCTCTCTTAGGTCTTCTATTTCTTTCTCTCTCTTGTTCTCTCTCTCTCTCTCTCTCTCTCTCCTTCTTCTTCTTCTTCCTTGCCCCCCTCATTTGCTCACTCTTGCTCTCATTTTCTCTCTTAGTAACTCTTCCCTTATGTCCTCCCTAACTCCTTCTAACTTCTGCCACTGCTGGGTTACTTGCTCTCCTATTTGCTGCTAAAGCAGTCTTTAAATCCTCTATCAAAACACTGTATAAAAATTGCCTTTTCCAAGTCTGTCCCCTATTAGACTATAAATATCTTGAGAGTACCATTTTTCCCCAGTTTCCAATAACGACTTAATCATTATGTAAGTGCTCAACTATATTTATTGAATAAGTGAATCAGTGAGTGAACACAATAAATAAAGACATTGATTAAGTCAATATGAAAGGAAATATAAACCACCTAATTGCCATGATAGTGACAGCATGGCACTTTTGCCTATTCTTTTTGTGCTGTAACCTAGGACATTAAACTCAACATGACCAGGTGAATTTCTTGTACTTAACTATAACCATTAAAACACCTGCTGCCCAACATGCCTTTCAGTCTCTGTGTGTTGAGAGAATTAAGGGTTAATGACCCAATGCCTTGCTTTAGGCCAAAAATTATTCCTAATCAGTCATTAGTCTCCCCATGCATGTCCTGAAACTTCATAATTATTGCTTAATTTAAGCACAGTCTGCTACGCATGCAGACCACTGCCTATCTCTGTTCTTTAAACATAATGAGCACAGATTCCGGTGAGCTTAATCAGTTGTTTACATATGAGTTGGTTCTTGGCAATAACTGAAATTGTGTCTTTCATTTTCACAAAATTTAAGCACAATGTCCTAAGAGGCCAGATCACATTGGTTATTTCTTCCATGGATCAACATCATTATATTTAGAATCAAATATTCTGAAAATTACAAATCGAGATAACATTTTATGTCAATATTCTGCAATGTTACTCTCGTCACCTTTCTTCTCAGCACAAATTTGATTAGTTTCTTGAAATGTACAATAGCAATTAACTAATGACAGGGTGACTCATGTTTCTTTAGGCAACTTGATAGCATATAATTTCAGAAATATCTTGGATCTCTTAAATCAGTAACAGTAAAATGTATCATGGATTTTTTCCAAAGTTTTGCTTTAAAAATATTTACTGCAGCACAAAACTTTGTTATATTTCTTCAGTCTACTTGATAATCCCCTGATTAGACCATCTCATACTTAGAGGAGCCAAAGAAAAATTGCAGAGCTTGCCAAAGGCAAATAGACGGTGCATTTCTTTCAAAATTCTATTTTTTTCAATAGCTTGTATTTTTTTCTAATAAAATAAATGATTTAGACTAACAAGCCACTCATTGATCTTTGACCTTTCCAACCACATCAAAAGCGTCTTAAAAGCCAATTAGTGGAAGTACAGGGAAAAGGTCATTTTATTATAGCAGTCACCACTGGAACCACGATATTCTACATAGATTCAAATCATCCCATGACCTTCATTAGAAAAGTAGAAAGATAAATACTTCAGTCATAAAGCAGGTAAAATTTGCATGCACAGATTATTTTGTTTTTCCTCGTGCTGAATACAGTGATTTTCTTAGCACAGCCAACACACACAGTCACCAGTGAACACTCTCTTGATTATCTCTTTTGATGTAGAACAGGAACAACACTGATAAGTGATGTCCATTGATAATCTCCAAGCCTCGTTTTAGCCACTGGCTTTAATTGCTTTCTCAAAACAGCTTTTTACCAAACTATTTCAGAAGAAATAATACATAAAAGACTAAACATTTGCTTTTATTCTCTTTATTGCTTATCCTGATAAGCAGGATAACACAGGGGAAAGGGAAAAAAAATCAAAGACTTGGAGGACCATAGAACTGAATATAGGCCATTAGAAATTAAAACAATTATTGTATGGAAATGATTATTCAATATGCTTGTCATTTCCAAACATCAGGTATTTCGAGGATCGTTCATTTATTAGTTTTTCTGATTTGATGTGAGGATCTAGGATTGTCAAGGTCCTAGGCTAGGTATGCTTTGAAATATACAATAAAAGAAAAGAGATGGTGAACGTCCTTAAAAAATTGTAGTCTAGCAGATAATTTTACAAATACTCTGGTAAATGTTTCTATATATTGTACTTCTTTCTTTCTGCCAATCTAGTAAGAAATAGTAAAAATCATTTTGATTTTGATAGCAAGCATTTTCCTGTGGTTAGAAAACCAATTAATCTTGTAAAAATAACAGTACCTGATTTTTCTCTGAGCAAGAATCTTTGTATATATGGCAGAAAAATAGACAAGCATACAAAAAAAAAACCCCCAAAAATTCCTAGAAAAAAACTAAATATATTCTAAAATGAAGCATAATGCTATAATCTAAAAAATATGTGGAACTGGTAGAATAAAGTCACCAAGGTCACATGTAACATACAAGATCATGTATTGAAAAATTGTATTGGGCTTGGATTTTTTGAACAGGAATTTCCAGTCCTTTCCTGAATGCTTTCCCTTTAAAGTATAAGCCGACCACATTCATCAAAACCAGATGCTAATGTCTCTCTGCTCAGTTTCAGTTATCAATATCAAGTTTGAAAGATCTGAAAGATCTGAAACATTTTTGTAAAAAACTGACTATTCCTGTGATCAGGTCATATTCACCAGGTTGCCATGAGCCAAGGTCCATAAATGCCTTAGAAACAAGAAAAAGAAAAAAAAAAAATCAAGGTCATTCAGACCATATTTTCTCTTTAACTTTTTTAAGTCAAAAAAATTATTTGCTCAAGAAATTTTAAATACATGGACAGTGTACAAACTTCCTGATTCAGTCCCTTAAAACTGCTGACACTGAATGGACCAGCCCTTTAAGCCCTAGTTGACTCTGTTGACCACAGCATGTCCACATGATGGAGAAGTGCAGTCAGCAACCAAGAGCACCGGTGTTGTCACTTCCTTAGACTTGAGTGACTGGGGCAAAGCAAAAGATTGCAGCTCCATAATTGGACCCTGTGCGCTGGTAGAGAGGGAATTATTGTATCCTTAGACCCTTTAGAGAATAATGAAGTCCTTGAATTCCTTCTATATCCTTCGCCTGGGCATTCAAAAATTCTAACTGAATCCCATGTTCTCCAACTATATCGAATACATAAACATCTTTTCTTCTTTCTTAGAGTATAATACTAATGGCAACAATATCTGATGCCAAATTTTATAGTTTCAATAATGCATTTAGAAACTTGATTGAAGGCTTTTAAAATTCACTACAACTAGTTCAAAGAACAAGTCATTAAATTGAAAAAAAAAAGAAACAACTCCAGTAAGTTCACATACTGGCATAGAGCTTATCAAAAATAACAACTAGTTAATATTCTGGTATAACATATGAAAGCTGGTGGCACCACTGAATGCTTCAATTATATTAAATGTGGACATCTATGTTAAGTATGATCTAAACACTATTTAGAATTTTCATTTTAGAGATAATTAAGTGCTGCTAGATATTGGTGAACAAAACAATAGGAGCTCTGTCCTCATAGAGCTTGCATTACATAAGCTTCCAGTCCATAGAGCTTATAAACATGCATTAGACAAACACATAAATAAATGAACACAAACAGACAGAGGTGACATGTGCAATAAAGAAAATGCACAGGGAAGAGTAAGATTTATTTAGACTTGTGGGTCATAGATGACGTGATGGTTACTTTTATGTGTCAACTTGACTGGGCCATGGGACGCCCAGATACTGATATGCGTCTCTTAATGACAGAACTATGGTCTGAGAAATGCATCATTAGGCCACTTCTTCATTGCATGAATATCACTGAGTGTATTCACACAAACCTAGATGGGAGAGCCTGCTACACATCTAGGGTATAGGGTAGAGCGTATTGATCCTAGGCTACCAACCTCTACAGAATAGTACTACACTAAATATGTAGGCAGTTGTAACACAATGATAAGTATTTGTGTACTCAAACATATCTAAACATAGAAAAGACAGAATGTCGCACCACAGCATTATGACAGCTATGATGTCACTAGGCAATAGAAAATTTTCAGCTCCATTATAATTTTATGGGGTATGATCTCACTGTGGTATATACGGTTCATCGTTGAACAAAACATCTATATGGTGAGTGACTATACTTGGGCGAACAGTATTCTGTGTGTGTTTGTGAAAGTGTTTTGGGATGAGATTGGCATTTGAATGGTATGAATGACTAAAGCAGGCTAGCCTTTCTTTTTCTTTTTCTTTTTTTTTGAGCTGTGGGGTACAAATGGGGATTTACTACAAAAATAGGTTGCATACAGATGAAGTTTGGGCTTCTACATGGTCCTCTCTCCCCCTAATAGTGGACCAGGTTCCCATTGTGTTGCTGTTTACCCCCCTTCCCTCCTCCCTACCTCAGTCCTCTAGCAGTAGCCAGTGTCTGCTGATCCTATCCTTGTACTAATGTGACCAATGATCAAGGCCCATTTATGAATGAGAGCATGCAATATTCAGTTTGTCTGTTTCTGTGATAGTTTACTTAATATGATGGTCTCCAGCTGCATCCAAATTGCTATGCAGGCTGTGATTTTGTTCTTTTTTAGTTCTGCATAATATTTCATTGTGTAAATGTACTGCATTTTCTTTATCCAGTCCACTTTGGATGGGCATTTGGGTTGGTTCCATTGGCCAGCCACATGCAGAAGAATGAAACTGGACCCCTACCTATCACAATATACAAAAATTAACTCAAAATTTTTCTTTAAAATGGATCAAGGACCTAAAAGTAAAACCTCAAACTGTAAGAATCTTAGAAGAAAATGTAGGGAATATCCTTCTGGACATTGGAGTAGGCAATGACTTCGTGCCAAGTCCTCAAAAGCAAATGCAACAAAAGCTCAGATAGACAGGTGGGACCTTATCAAACTGAAAAGTTTTTGTGCAGAGAGTAAAGAGACAACTCATGGAATGGGAAAAAAATATTTGCAAGCTATGCATCTGACAAAGGCCTAACATCTGGGGCCTACAAGGAACTCAAACGAATTGAAAGGAAACAACAACCCCTTTACATAGTGAGCATAGGACATGAGCAGACACTTCTCAAAGGATGACATACAAGCAGCCAACAGACAGGTGGCAAAATGCTCAGCCTCACAAATCACCAAAGAAATGCTAATCAAAACTACATTGAGCTGTCAATTAACTCCAGTGAGAATGGCTATTATTAATAAGACAAACAACAATAAGTGCTGACATGGCTGTGGAAAAAAGGGAACACTTCCACACTGTTGGTGGGAATGTAAGCTAGTTCAATCTCTATGGAAGCAGCGTGCTGATTTCTCAAAGAAGTAACACTTGAGCTGCCATACGATACAGCAATCCTTAGTCTGGGAATATACCCAGAGGAACAAGAATCACTATCAAAAAGACACTTGCACATGCATGTTTATTGCAGCACTTTTCACGATAGCAAAAATGGATTGACTTTCCTAGGGTGTGTGGGCATCATTCAATCAATTGAAGCCTCAATAGAAATTTCTACAGTCCACCTGTCTTCAAGTGGAGTCATTTGTTTTTTTTCCCCTACCTTTGGGCACAGACTGAAACATCATCTCTTCCTAGATTGTCTTAATCTTGCAGATGTTGAAACTGGAACTACACTGTTGGCTCTTTTGGGTTTCCAGCTTGCTGACTGAAGATCTTGAGACTTGTAGCTTCCACAGTCACATGGCCCTGTTTCCTAAAGTGTGTGTGTGTGTATGTGTGTGTGTGTGTGTGTGTGTGTGTGTGTGTGTGTGTGTGTTCATGCTGCTATAACAAAATACCTGAGACTGGGTAAGTTAGAAATAATAGAATATTATTTCTCACAGATCTACAGGCCAGAAGTTCAAGGTCAAGGTCCTGGTGGGTATGGCATCTGGTGAGGGCTTGGTCTCGGTTTCCAAAATGGCACCTTGAATGCGACATCCTTCAGAGGAGATGAGTGCTGTGACATCACCTAGTGGAAGGTAGAAGAGCAAAAATGGTCTAACTGGTTTCCTCCAGCCCCTTTTCCTAAGGCACTGATGCCCTGCCTCTTAGTACCATTGCATTGGGGAAATTAAGTTTCAACATGGGTTTTGGAGGGGTCATAAGAATTCAAATCATAGCATATAGATATAGCTGTGCATATAGATATAGGTAGATATACTCATCATACTGCTTCTCTTTCTCTTGAGAACCCTGACTAAAACATAGTATCTCAAAATGAAGAAAGTGCAAAGCATTTGTATAATTACTGAATTTAAAATTGTCCTAAGTGTCTAATGTTTAGTGCAAGACATCGTGTTATGAATTTTATTTTAAAGTCTTATTGTAATTAGTTAATGGTTTTTTGGCCTTGAGGTTCACATCCGTAATCTCAGCACCTTGGAAAGCTAAGATGGGAGAATAGTTTGCACTCCAGGAATTCAATATCACCCTGGGCAGCATAGCACGACCTATCTTTACAAAAATTAGCTGAGCATGGTGGTATATGTCTGTAGTCCTAGCCACTCGAGAAGTCAAGGTGGGAGAATTCTTTGAGCCCAGGAGTTTGAGGTTAATTGAGCTCTGATCATGTCACTGCACTCTAAACTAGGTGACAGAGTGAGACCCTGTCTCAAAAAAAAAAAAAGAGGAAGTTTTTGAAGCAGAGTGATGAATTGCATGTTATACACATGAGGGGGGACTCCCAAAAACTAGAATTATCTTTTAGAGGATGGGCTCTTTGCAGTATACTGAGGCTGATGGGTATCTAGAAGACTAACCTAGCAGAGGAAGCCTGTACTACAAGGGGCCTGCCCTCCAAAAGATTATTCTGGTTTTGAGGAGTCGCCTCTCGTGTGTACTTCAGGTGTAAATCTATACAGGGTTTGGAGGTAAGATTAGCAGAAACAGCTAATGGATGAGGAAGAAGAGAAAGAAAGAAAGAATGTGAAGGATTACTTCTATGGTGGTGGCTTGGACAGTAGGGTTAAAACAATTAGATGAGGAGCAGAATTGCAGAGGAATAGCAGTAGTGAAATGTGGGGCAAATTTATCCTCTAAATGTAATAATTCAAGTGGTGATTTCCAAAAGAACTGCATTTAAGAGTCTGAAGCTCAGAGGTGAGGTCTTAATAGGAGATATATATTTGGGAACCATAGGCTTATAAATGGTATTAACTTACATGGTAATGGTTGAGTTCACCTAGGGAGCAGACATAGATACAGAAGAAAAGAACACTTAAGACTGAGCCCTGAGTAAAAAATTTAAAGTCTGGAAAGAGAACGAGGTCACAGAAAATACTGAGAAGTGATTAAAAAAAACAAAAAGCATCAAGAGTTTCCTGTCTCGGAAGTCAAGTGAAGAGAAGAGGTATAAAGAAGGGAAGAGGCAAGAATGTTAAATAAGTTAGGAGAAATTATAAAAGAACATGTAAATTTGATAGAATGGAAGTAATTGGGAGTGGGAAAGAAATATATTATAGAAGGATCATCATATATAGTAAAGTGAAAGATTACCCTAGCAAAAATTCTCTCAAGAACAATCAGGATTATATCACAACCATCAAAGTAACAGATTCAAAGAGAGCCTGAAAATAGAAATGAATAATTTTATACATAATTTCAAGAAATTGGCAACTTTTCTAAAATGGCATGTCAATTCAATATAGATCATTTCACTATCAGCATTATTGTATCAGAATTATATTTTAATAACTTTTTCTGTATAGTTAAGTTCTTACTTCATGAAAAGAAAAAAAAAAGCCAAAATTCCTAAAAAGTTTAATTGAAAATTTAATCAGCAACAAAAAATCCATTAAAAACAACAAGAAAATCCTATCCATTATTGAGTAAGTCCTAGAACAGTGACTGGATATGGCTATTTGAATAGAATGGGCATCCCATTTCTTCAAAAATGTAAAAGGTAGCCCTGTCAGTTGGAGGATTTTCCTTCCTGGGTATCATATCCATTCTTAAGCATTTTTGACACTAACGATATCTTTTGCTTTTAGAATTTATTACCCACAAAGTGCCAAATTTGAAATTTCTCAAGAAGATAATCTGAAAGCAAAAATCAAATAATCAAATAAACCTATTAACGACTCACTTTTCTTCTATAAAGTAAAATTTGAAAAAATCTTTTCCTTATGCACATCTAATTTGGGAGCTACCAAGAGGTCAAACACAGCTTACTTTTCCTGATGAAAAGCATCAGGGAAAAAATCCTAAGGATAATTTTGAACAGTTAGCAATGTTGTCCTTGACTTTTAGAAGTTATCTTCACAGAAGCAATGTGGGTTAAAAGGAGAGTAGCATAACTGTGATTTTTTAAAAAAACGTTAACGTTCAAGGGGAATGACTTTGGCATTGCTGCTCCTACTACCATCAGGATATCATTTCCCTTTCCTTGTTCATATGGTTGTATATACGAGCAAACCAGGACCTCATTTATGGGTTTGCTTCTTTTCCCCATGGGATTTGCCAATGTTCTTAATTTAAATTTAAGGCATAAGTGCAATGGGTTGCCTTTGGCTTCACTATAAAGCCATATATTCGTGAGGATATAAGACAAATGCTGTATTGATTCTGATAGCCCACGAACGATTCAGTTTCAGTTGCTAGCACTACTTTATTCAAGTGCATCACATGTTTTTTAAATTCTCATTATATGTCTTTGTGAATGGGAAGTGAAGAATTTGTGGCAGCATGAGGCACAGGGGAAATCTGGATAGCTCTGAATTATCCTTGTTTGGTGTTGTTAGCCTTGTTTGCTTTTTTGTCTTTTTCTTTTTATGAAGATGAGGTAGGTCTGCTATGGAAATAAAATACAAAACACTGAATTTACTGAAGAGTTTGTAAGTAACAAAATTCTAGCTCACTTTAATCCTTACCGATAGTTTCTCTAGAAGGTGGTTAGGGACCACATTTCAGTAGGGGTTTGGCCTTCCAAACAAGTTGGCAGTTCTTGGCCTCCTCTCAGGTTCTAGCTGGTGTGGAATTTGTTTTTCTTTGAAGGCTTCTCCAAGACTTGAGTAAAATGATTTGTATTTGGGTCTGTTTTGCTTCTCAGGTGGTATTATACTCCCTTGCACAGACTTTGCCAGGAATAACCTTTGCTGAACGGAAAGGAAAAGGAAGGGAGGGAGGGAAGGAGAAGGGAGAAAAGCATATCAGACTGACTTTATATTTCAGAGTTTTGATAAATAAAACAAGACTTACTGTGGAATTCACTTATATAAATATTCCATTCCCAGGTAATCATAGTCAAGCATTTTGGTAAAAGATTGGAATGATATAGCTTGATGGTTATTCATAGGGGCCTCAAGTATCTTAGGTCACAATGTAATTTGATGCATAAAAAGAAGAGCATATCAGGCTTACTGATAGAAATATAGTACCTAAATCATAGACTGCAGTGGTCCCTCTGGATACTGCAGCTTTCATGCTGCTTTGAGGGATTGCACTGAATCCAGCTACCACTATCTAAAGAGGGTTGGTAACAGATCAGAATGTATCTAAAAATGACCACCTACCAGCACTGGCTCAGAAGACATACTATAAGAGGAAGACTGGAAAAACAGAATCAAGAAGGATTAGCCTGCATTTCTGAAAGTATTCTGGGCTGATCACCTGAGTCAGGATCACTGAGGTGCTATTTAAAAATGAAGATATCTTGACTTCACCTGAGAATTAGAGAATCAGAATCTTGGGGGCCAGTTGTGGAGTGATGTGCTTCTTAAAGAAGTTTCCCATGCGATGCTTATACACACAAGCATTTGAGAACCCCTGGAATAGAGGAACCCGAGGAGGTAAGGCATACTGGTATTGGTTCAAGGATAGAACTAAATTATAGGGAGACAGAGTTCAAGATGATTAACCCCTTAAAATCATGAACATTTTTTTAAAAACAGACACTTTTATTTTCTTCTCTAAACTCATTTCTTAGCAAAGTATATTCACTAAATAAATATTTGTGGAATGAATGAATGAATAAATCTATAATTAGGGCCTTATACTCTGATTTGATAGGGCAGTTCTTGATGAACACCTCTCAAGCCAGTATCCCTTCCAGTTTAGCATTTGTCCCGGATTTCTTTTGCTCTTTCTCTTTTTTTCTCTCGCTAGTAAAGTATTATTATAATTACTCGTTGCATTTAAATAAGAAAAGGTAGTTTTAATCTACTTCTGTTTGTATATTCAGCTTCTGATATGGGCCACAACTGCTTGTGAGGCAAATGCAGGTGAACAGAGTTCACTGTTATCATGTGACTAAAGCTGAAAAATGACCAACAGTGACCCTCTCTCTTTTCCCTATTCAATTCCAGTTGTAACATAATTAAAGCTTCCTTTTACTGAATAGCATGTGGAAAGCTCTTTGATAAACTAAGTACCTTAGAATCCAAACAGCTAAGGGTAGGGCACTCTGTCCAATCTCGTACGGTGAAAAGACAGCAGTGCATGCATGCTGCTATCTGTTGGCTGCTTGGTATACTGACCTGCTATGCCATGACCCATGTTATGGCCCACAAGATTTATAAAACTACCATGTTGCCTGTTAGCAAGGTCAGAGGAAAATGTGGGAAATTGTAAGTTAAGTGAACATAAGTATGTGCAGGAAATAAAGGCCAGATAATTCTGCCAAGGAACACAGAGCAAGAATTGGAATACTCTGGTTATAGGGGTTTTGTCAGAATCTTGTACAGTGTTAATCTTCAACTATTCAGTTATTTTACTGTATCTTAATTCTATTTTGTTTTGCAATAAACCCTTTCAGCAGCAATGCATTGAAACAATAAAAATGTATGTTTAATGAAAATCTAAATTCTGATTTTCCATTTTACAAAATATCTGTTGGGAGTTATCATCCACATAGGAACCATAGTGACATCACTGGCCACATGAAAACCAGAAGACATGAAACTGCTGAAAAGCATTTATGTTTAATTAGAGTGAACTATATGAAATTCCTATTTTATAGGTCAAAAGCAAAGTGTTTCAGAAGTACCACATAATTTAACCTAGTGCTTCATAAGCACTAGTTATTTTAAGACGTAATTTGACATGAATAGTGGCAGAAGGTGCATTTGTAAAACATTCTTTGAAATTTGACTTCTTGTTGACTCAATTAGCTCCTTCTATAAACACATTGTGCTCATTTTCCATTCTAAGATCATTTTTATGCATTACCAAAAGTTAGTAATTCATTAATAGTAGAAAAACTCTGCAAACATTTAAATGATGCCAATTTTATATTAGTAAATATAGATGCTTCATCTGGAATATCAGTTAAATGAATTACAAGGGGAAGTAACCAATTCACAAATGGTAAAATGCAATGTTAATATAAACACAAATTTTGGGAAGCAGATTATTATGGTAAAAACAGTATTCTTTCCAAATTAAGAAACCTGTAAAATAGAAATACACTTAGATTTGGTTATGCTATACAAATAATTAATGATCACATTCAAACTGGGATATTCTATAATAGAGGAATAATCTCTAGTTGCTAAAATCTACAAATACTTTCATGTATACATAGGGTAATAATATACAAAAATGTAATAATGAAGCTTACATTGAATAAAAAAATAATTTAGTGTTGCAGCATTCACTTTTCTCCTGGCTTCTCATCGTCAATCAAGCATTGGAATTGTTGATCCACCAAAGAGCTAGTTTTTAAATTATCTAAATATCCTTAATGTCAGGGAACTTTCTCTGTAAGTTCTCTAAATTTTGATCATACTTTTAAAAATCAATTAAAATATGTAATCAAAGCATTCAACAAATGAAATTTTTTATAAAGTTATAAATCTTTAAAGAAATTTATAGTTGCAAACAAAACTTGTAAGTTAGAAGATACTGAAATTTATTCCTGTTAGAAGCAGAAGGGTAACTGAAGAAATTAAGTTGTAACAGCTCAAATTCTGTATAAGATTTTATTTTGAAATTTTGTAATTGCACTTTGAAAGATCTTGAATTGTGAGAAGAGTTCTTTGATCAAGTTCCTGCTTTTAGTTTAATACGTTTTTATTCTAAATGAGAATAGAATGAAATGGAGAAGTTTTACAATTTTACAGTATCCAAGTTAGGTGAGAAATTTTTAAAAAGTATTAATATAACTCGCACATATTGAAAAAATACACTGAATGGAACAAAACATAGCATCTGTGAAAATATTTACACATTTAATAAAAAAATAGAATTAAGAATTTTCTTTTGCAGAATTTTCTCTGAGCTTATGGGGTACTGAACATGTGCATATGTGTGTCTGTATATGAATGTGTGTGTATTTCTCAACTAAAAATATGTTGATATATAGAGAAGGGTTATTTGATATTAAAATTTCATATATTTTATAGTATTCACTGTAAAATATAACTTTAAAGATCACAGACAACTTAAAAACTTAAAATATTAAAACTATTGAAAATAATGCATTTTTCAGAAACATTTTTTTTTTTTTGAGTTGGAATCTCACTCTGTCGCCCAGACTGGAGTGCAGTGGCCGCTCGCAGCCACTGCAGCCTTGACCTGCTGGGCTCCAGCGATCCGCCTCAGCCTTCTGAGTAGCTGGAACTACAGGTGCGCGCTACTACACATGGCTAATTTTTGATTTATTGTAGAGATGAGGTCTTTCCAAGTTGCCCAGGCGGGTCTTGAACACACGGGCTCAGGCAATCCACTCACCTCAGCCTCCCAAGGCGTGGGATTACAGGCTGTGCCACCAAGCCCGGCTCAGAAAAATTTCAGTGATAACATTTTTAGGGACACAGCTAAGAAACTAATACAGGAATGTGTAAAAAAATTATATAGATTTGCGGTTTTTAAATATTCAGATTATCAATATTATGAGGCATTTTAAAATGATGTTTTACTTTACAGATTTTTATTTTCTAAAAAATATTTTTTTCAAAAAAGTTTTTGAATATAACTATGTTATGGGCCTACCAATTTACTGAAACTAATTTGTCAGGTGATAAATAAACATTGCGAAGATTATATAATTTAATGAGCATTAGTGCCTCTTTCCTTTTGCTCCCAAATGTATCAGTTTTGATGATGAATTGTATGGTCTACTTACCTTTAATAGTCAGTGAGAGTCGAATTAGATTGCCACAGAAAGTAGTGAGTGTCCTTTCCTATGACATTTTTGGGGAACAGGATAAACTGAACCCTGCTAAGGGATGGTGTGGATGACACATCTGAATCAAGAGAGGCTGGACCAGATCACTGAGGCTCAGCCCTTCACATATTGTCTGTACAGTCACTTTTTAAAGATGATATTTGTGCAGAGGAGAGAAGCGAAAACATTTTTTGTTAATTTGTATCCATCAAGTAGGAAAAAGGAAGGAAAGAAGGGAGAAAGAAAGAAGAAAGGAGCCGGACTCGGTGGCTCAGCCTGTAATCCCGTGCCTTTGGGAGGCTGAGGTGAGTGGATTGCCTGAGCCCGCGAGTTCGAGACCCGCCTGGGCAGCGAGACCTCATCTCTACAATAAATCAAAAAATCAGCTGGGCGTGGTAGCGCATGCCTGTAATTCCAGCTACTCGGAAGGCTGAGGCGGAAGGATCGCCGGAGCCCAGCAGGTCGAGGCTGCGGTGGCCGGGAGCGGCCACTGCACTCCAGTCTGGGCGACCGAGTGAGACTCCAACTCAAAAAAAAAAGAAGAAGAAGAAAGGGACAAAGAGAGGAAAAGAGAAGGGAGACAAAAAGGGAGGGTGGGAGGAAGAGAGCAGAAAAGGAAGAAGGACAAGAGGATCTAGGAACCTAGTTAGTCTCTCTCGGACACAATTCTAAGGGTTACTTTCTTTCTGAACCATACTTAATTTTTGCTAGTGAGCGCCCTTGCAACCTGTCTGTTTTAATGCAATGACCTCTCGGCCAGGAAATGGGCAGAAACTCAGTTCATTTATCCACAGAATGTACTCAAGACATTTGCTGGTGGAACAGGAGAAAGGGGGAGTAGGTAAAGCACTCACTGTCCAAGGTCATTGTAGCCAACTAAGTATGCGTAATCTGCAGATACCAGGGGCAGCTGGGGTTAGCAGGTCAAATGGGCAGTGGCACTATGGAGTGAGGAGATTTTCTTTGGGTAGTTGTTACTAAAAGTGCAGACCAGACTCCGTAGCATCTCACTGGTAGCATGACTATTGCTGGGTGAGAATCACTTAACTGTGAAGTCCTCTTTCAACTCTGTGATGCTACCATAGCTGTGTGAAGTGAGGTCCAATGTGGAGCCCAAAATTTCACCTGTACCTAAACCAGTTGTGTATGCAATTCTAACTTGTACCCCACAACTTGAAAATTAAATTTTCAAAAAAGATAGTTAAGGACGTAGTGTGTGGAGCCAGGCCAACTTTGAATTTAAGCATGGCTCCATTCCTTCTGGCCTAGGTGATCCTGAGTAATTTCCTGACATGTCTAAGACTATGTCTTCAGTTGGAAGGTAGAGATAACATTTATTATTTTATTATGCTTTGGAAAGGATTAAATAAAATAATGTATGACTGGCCAGTGCTCACTGCCTGATGATACTGAGTAAGCACTCATTAAATTGCAGCTATGATTATTTGTTGTGAACATTATTATTATTAACAGTATTGCTGTGTCTTTACAACTATAATTATTATTATGACTATTATTATTATAATAGGTGGTATTCTGGCTTTCCCCTGTTCCTTCCAGAACTTCAAACTTCAATACTATGAGTATTGCTTAATTTAGTCACTCAACACATGCCTATTAAGTTCCTATATCTGCAAGGTCGTGAGACAATTGGAGTTGAAAGATGGATAAGACGTGTTGCAAGATCTCATGACTAGGTAGGGAAAATAAACTTTTTGCCTCTTTTGGGAAAGTCTTGACTCAGAGGTGACATATTGCTGGTGCTTTGTTACATGAATGAATACAAGAAATAATTGTTTGGTGTTCCTTGGCAAGTTTGCTGAGCATGTAAACCTCTTCCTTTCAGAGAGGATTATGCACACCTATGTCTGTTTTGTCTATGTGTCAGACCTTACTAAGGATTAGAAAGACAATGCAATATTGCTAGAATTGTCTTAGATGGTGACATTCTGGCAATGACAATGTGTGGTTTTAGGTGAATGGACTCAGCTGCGGGCTTTGCTGTCTCAGCTGACTTTCTCACTCTGAGTTGCTTGCAGATTCCTGAAAAGGCAGGGATACGACGTGAGCCTCCAAATATGACTTTGTATGAGTTCTCCTCTTTGCTCTGACCAACCATCCTTGTCTGCCAAGCACCATGCATCTCTCACAATTCAGCTCATGAGTGCTCTCCATGAAGCCTTGCTGACATTCTGGCCTCTGAAGTAGGGTGGACCACACTCTCCCTGGGCCGCACTGTACCCTCAATAAACTTCAGTAATTATATAGGATTTTTTTTTTGGTCTTCCACCAGTACGTGTATGTATCTTCCTGTTAAATCTTAAGACCCTTAAGGACAGAAACTATTTCTTGCTGATCTTGTATCCCTAGCACACAACAGTGTCTAGAACTCTGATGGGAATCTAGCAAAAGCTTGCTGAATAGGTGGATGGATGAATGAATGAATGAAATGGTGATTTCAGTAGTATAGATGTAGAGGATGAATTATGCTAGCCTGAACTACTACCAGTGTTATCAAAGATGTATCCAGTAGGAACTTCTCATGCTTTCTATCTCACACTCTTGATTATTTTTGCCATAGCTAAACCTTCAAAGAACTATCCTGTACCTATTCCTACTAACCAAACTCTGAACAGTCAAGTCAATGTTTCAGAAACGAAATACCATTCTCGCTAGTTACTTTTGACAACTGCTGCCAGACATTTTCGCTCACCTAAAAACCATATAGATTTGTCATCACTTTCAATTTCCTTAAAAGCCTCAACTTTCTTTTCCCCATCACTCCCAAACCTGATGACAATTCTAATTCTCTTTTCCTTCCTCCAACCCCGCAAGAGCATGACCTTTCCACCTGGCTCGACCTCATCTCTTCTCACTTACTGATAACCCTTGCTCTAAACTCACTCCTCCTCTGATTCTTGTCATTAATCTATCTATCCCCTCAGGATCTTTCTCAGCTTTGTTCGAGCATGTTGGCTTTCACTTTGCATAAGAAGTCATCCCTGAATTCTATCTACCCTTTTAGTCGCCATCCACACATGTCCTTTTGTGATTAACCTCTTACCCCTTGTTCTTCTCCCCAGGCTCTTTTAGGCTACATTTAGACCTTGACAGGTCTCCCTAATCTTCACAGAGTAATTGATCGATTCCACATACTTATCCAACTGATACTCAAGGTTCTCCTCCTGTTCATCATATCTAAACCCACATAGCAGTTCCTTAATCTTTTTCCATCTGAGACTTAATTGAAGTGGTCCTGAGAAGCACAGCAGGTACATCTTGGAGTCAACTCCAAGGTCAACTAATACCCTCTGTAGAATTTGACAGTTGGTCTTGTCTACTCTTCTCTCTTCAGCTGTAGATAGTTGACCCTGGCCTCTTTTTCCATATTGTGTTTGTTCACATCCTGTCTCCAGCCAGTCACTGATTAAATGTCTTTCTTATTCCATTATATCCAAACAGCATTCATAATTTGTACCGTCTCAGCAAATATTCAGCATCAGGAAATATTCAATTTAATAGAAAATATAGAAAGCACCTAGGGCAATGCCTGTCCCTTAACGGTTCTTTCAATATCAATTTTCTATTTTGGCCCTTTTTCTTTGCCCCCAACAATAGTGTGAAATCTTTTATTTCACAGGCAGAAACTGGATACAGAGAGATTAGTTAGATTTTCTTAGCATTCATAGCTAATCAATGACTACATCAGATCCGGCAACCAGGCCTCTCTCCAGGCACTGGCACCATTTTTGTCTCTGACTTCCCTGACTCTAAACTACACCTTTACACCATGAAATTTCATTTTTCCAAACTCTAAGGAGATCTCCATATTTATTAATTATATAAAACACAGAGATGATTAACAATAGAGTAATACTGGCAATTTAAAACAAACTAATGGGTGCAAAGATAAAATGAATTTTAAAAAATAGAAAAGAATTGATTATTTACATTACACAAGGATGCTGACATTACAAAGGAGGAACCACTGAAAGTATTTGTTATAATTATATACATACACAAGAGAAACTCCCTCCTAAAAAACTGGAATTATCTTTTGGAGGTCAGTCCTCTTAGTAAAGGCTTCCCTTGCTAGGTAAGTGTTCTAAGAACCCGTCGGTATCAGTGTACCAGTTAACCTTGTTACACTGTTGTGAGAGGATGTGTTTGGCTTCAGTGAATCTTTTTCGGAGATTCTTTCAAAACATTAGCCCACTTCGTGAAGGATGATTTGTGAGCACATGAGCTGAGTGTTCAACAGTTTTTGACCCAAAACGGCATAATCCTTGTGCCCTACCCTCTCGAGTCACCAGATCTCATCCTGAGCGACTTCTTTTTGTTTGCTTCCCCAGTAAAAAGAAGTCCTCAGAGGGAAACGTTTTGCCAGTGTGGAAGAGGTAAAACAACAAATGACAGAAGCACTAAAAGGCATCAAAACTGATGAGTTCAAAAACTGTTTTGAGCAGTGAAAAAGTATTTCAATGGATGTATTGCATCAAATGAAGAGTATTTTGGTGACTGAAGTTTAAGCCTGTAAGAATAAATACACAATTTTTATAACTAAATTCCAAGTTTTTGGGGGGCTCCCGCCTCATACACTATATAAATATTGTGTTCTTTAAGTAGCATTCAGTCCTCCAAGTTTAATTGACATTAAACTGTCAATCCAAGTTTAAACTGCCCTCCAAGTTTAATTGACATTAAACTGTTCCTCCCTGGTAACAACATATCTAAATACATTCTATCAATACTATAAAGTGCTTGTTACAATTTTAAATGTTATCCTTTTCTTGACTATAATTCTATATCTACATGCCTAAATACGTTGCTTTCCCTGTAAACAAAATCCAATATAAAACTATGTAGGAAACGATAAACTTTGTTCTTTGAACTAGGCATATAAAATGCCTCTTGAATGTTATTTATTATTTCGCTACTTCCACTCATGTTTCTACTTAGTTTTCAAAGCCATCATATGAACTGTGAGATATAAGTGGTACCTCTGTGTGTGGGTGTTCAGAGTTAGGTGCATGGCACCAACCAGAAGAGATAATGACCAGTTTGTAAATCTCAGTACAACCCTATCAGCTAGTTCTGTTCACTTCCTGACTAGCTTGGCAACATTGAGAAAGTTCTTAACCTCTACTGAACTATGACTGATACAACCATAAAATGGTGATAGCGTCTAGGACTAAAAATAATGTTTGTACAATGCATAATGTAATGCTTGGCACACAATGGCGCTATTTTCTTCTGTGTCCCTCTTCTAGCCTCTTCATGAGATTCTCTGATTACAGTTCATAAAAGTGATCGTTCTCTAATCCATAAAATTAAAATAATCTTTAAAGCATTTCTTCAAAAAATTATATCTCTGCTTTCTCACTTGTTTGTAATGGAAAAAAAAGGAATTCCTAGTTATAAAAAAAATTGGTTAAACATATTCTGATGCATCCATTCAGTGAGAACTTTCATCCATCTTTAAATAATGTTGGTGTTTCTTTGTATTAGGTGGTATGGAGAGCTATTCATAATATATTGCTAATTGAAAATGACAAGTTCAAAACAATACATATGAGTCTGATATATAAATAGATCATATGCACATAGAAACATATGGATTCCTTAATGGCTGGACAATGAAGATGTTTCTCTTTACTTATTCCTATTACAAATAAGCTAAAGAACACAGATAAAATTTCCTTAAAAAAAAAAGCTTTAACACACTAGAGATTTTATATTAGAATTTTAACTAACAACTGAATCTTAGTGTAATGGAATTGTGGTTGATTAAAAAATCATGACTTACTTTTTCAAAAAGTAAATCTATATTACTTAATAAGAGATAATAGAAGTTGACAAAAACAAGCAAACCCTGTGTTCATTGTACCACATAATATACTCTAGTGTGTCAATAGACCACATGCTCATTCCCTCCTGGAAGGTGACTTACTAAATGCCTGAATGAGAAAATACAGCAGTTCCCTTTTTAAATGCAGAGAGCAAGTATCTGCTATCAATGTTAAATAGTTTATTCATCATTTTTGTGCTTCCACAGATTTGAACTGTGACCAATTGTTTAAATGCCACTTTATGCCATAATCACTAAAGTCAATCTACAAGTATTGTTGTAGCTTGTATTCCTGAAAAAAAAAATACATACGAATTCAAACAAACTTGTAAAATCTAAATAGAGTCTTTTATTAGTGACCCCTAATGACCCACAATCAAGGCTAAACATCTTGACTAAACAATTATCTTTGGGAATTGAAATGCAAACAGAAAGAAAATTCACTGTTTGCCCTTTCTCTGTGTGGCTGTTCCTCCCTGGTAACAACACATCTAAATACATTCTATCAATATTATAAAATGCTTGTTACAATTTTAAATGTTATCACTTTCTTAGTTAGAAAACAAAATGAATATAATTCAGTATCTACATGTCCAAATAAATTGCCTTCCCTGTAAACAAAATCCAATATAAAACTATGTAGGAAATGACAGACTTTGTTCTTAGAAACAGGCATATAAAATGCCTCCTATGCATTATTTATTATTTTGCTCCTTCCACTCATGTTTCCAAATCAGTTTGTCTCTCTAACATCATTAAGTGGTTTTGCAAAACCTGGGTACACCCCATCTTCATATAAGTCCTTAGAATCGTTTCCCAAGAGCTGTTTAATATTGTAAGTTCTAGAGCTAACGAAAAGTTTTGAAGAGTTAAAAAATGGTTAAGGTGGTAAATTTTAGGTTATTATGTATTTTGCCACAGTAAAAAAATGAGTTTTCAAAAACAGTCAATAAAGCTGTAATGTGAAGTCTTCCCATTGACCGGGGGGAGTATATGGAGATACATGTGTGTGTATTTAGAGGAAGGAATTTCACCAAGGATCAGTTTCTGCCTTTGTGTTGAGCCCCAAGGAATTGAGATGAGTACAGAGTCTAAGAAGCAGTGGATCTGGTGCACTTTATGAATCCCAAGCTACTAGATCAAAGTTGGTATGAGTGCCATGTGTTAAAAGAACATTGTAGTCAGAACATTGTAGTCTTACAAACTTTCACTTTGAATGGACATTATTTGATGCGTAAGGAGCCGTTTTAGGAACCTCCATTTTTAGGAGTCAGAAGACATTTTAGCACGCAAACCTCTTTCAGAGATAGAACAAAAGCTAAAAAAATCTTTCTTTTTAACTTTCTGCAATCATAAACCTGCACAAAGGTAGAGATAGATAGCATTGTCAAAGGCAAATACTTCTTCTAACTGATGGTATTAACAGAATATCAACTTGTCCTTGCCTGCCTCGGGACTCTCATTGCTTACTTACCAAAGAAATGACACTATTTTTAAAATGGGCAAATGATACTCATAATAAATGGAGAGAAAAGCACAATAAAAAAGGAAATAGTAAATGATTATAACAAACTTTTTAGTCCCTTACTTGGCCATCTGTCTTCAATTTCAGGCATGTTGTTTTGAGTAGCGTCCCATTGTGACCAAATATAATAGGATAGGCAAGTTAATGAACTATGACAAGTACCATTATAAATGTGATGTATGACCAAGGCAAAACCACCCAAGATGCAAGACAGCTACTGTTTTTCTGGGAAGCTACTCGTTTTTAGTACAGTGCTCTGGGGAAAAGAGTGGCCTCATTTATCTCTGTATTTATTGTGAAGTCTCAGGCTTCTGCCCTATTCTTTTTCCCTTCCTGACCTTGACCTCCAAGGAAAATAAAAGAGGTAGCCACAGAGCAGCCACAGAGAGATGTAGGCAAAAAGAGAGAGAGGTAGGGTTTGGGTTTATCTGAAGGAAAAATATGTGCTTGTCACTTTCATCACTAGTCAGGATTCTTCAATAAATTACAAAACCAGTTTGGTCAAAGTGAAAACAATTGTTGGCCAACTCATGTACTAACCGTATCTTCACATGTTCATTTTCTGAAGTAAGCCCTTTCCTAGAAAACACCTACTGGTTTTAGATTCTTTAAATGTGCTCGGATTGTCTGTAAGTAGACACTATTCTACATACATGCTCGGATTGTCTGTAAGTAGACACTATTCTACATACTAGTACTGCATTTAACTTCTTGCTTATGAAAAAATATTAAAAATGGCATTAGAAATAAAATACACAGGAGGCTTAAGATACTTAAAATACTAGGAGGCTTAAGAGATTTCATTGGAGGAGTCTAAGTCTCCCTCAATCCATTTTTATTTTTGTGTATAAAGGATTGAGTGATTTTGTTTCAACTGGCTAGTTAATTATAAAGGTCATTAATGTAAGACATTGAGAATCTCTTCTTGAACTCATTTCATTCTCTTACTGACTTTGCCTTTTCCATCTATTCCACTTTAACTACCCAAGTGAAAAAAAAAAAGATTCTGTACATATTTGAGCTGATATAAAACAGGAAATTGATTTCGCATTCATCAGTGCCTAGAAGCAGCATGATCCATTTTACGTTAGAATTGTCCATTTTCTATGTGGTGATTAGTACCTAGCATTAATTCTTAAGTAGAGTTTGATAGGCATAATTTTGAGGTTCCCACCCCAGAGTGGAAACACCCTTTATATTCTCCTCCCCTTGAGTGAGAACAAAACTGAGAATGTGATGAATTTCACTGCCATAATTAGGCTACCTTATATAGCAAAGGTGAGAAGATTCTACAGAAGTAATTAAGGCTCCAAATCAGTTGAATTTCAGTTAATTCAAAGGGAGATCCTCGGAAGACTCGACTTAATGAGATGAACCCTAGAAAGGGGCTGGACCCTTCCTAAAAGAAGAGATTCAGAGAGTCCCAGAGTTTTCTCCTTCAGGCCGTGAAGGGGGATACGACTGTGTCATGTAGAAGGCCATGTGCACGGAAGGGGGGGTAGCGTCCTGGAACTGAGGGTGACCCCCCCGACTGAGAGCCTGCAAGAAAACACGGAGATGAGTCCTACTGCTGCAAGGCATTGAAGTCTTCCAACAACCTGAATGAACTTGAGAGTGGATCCTGAGTCTCAGATGAGACCACAGCCCCAACACACACTTTGATTTCAGTCTGGTAAGACCGTGAGAAGAGGACCCAGATGACCTGTGCCTGAACTCTTGACCTGCGAAAACTGAGGTAGCAAGTTGTATTGTCGTATGTCACTAAGTTTGTGGTAATTTGTTATGTAGCAATGGAAAACGGAAACACACAGACTTAGTAAAATGATTGATATTAATTTCCTAGTTATTCCTTAGACATATATTCATTCCTCTGAATGGTCACTTACAATTATACTGGAAACTTTATTTCCCATAAGATCATATTGGCAGAGTATCTAGTGCCTGATAAGTATTTAATGAATATTTTATGAATTAATGAATGTCTTTAATGAGGCTGAATTGCTTGTGTAGATGGGAGAGATAATTAGAAATATTAATGTCTTAGAATTATAATGGGGTGGAGGAGTGAGGTCAAACAATTAAGAAAACAGAACGGGTTTTAAAACCAAATGTTTAAGGAAAAAATTATGTTTCTAAGGAAATATTTGCAACACGTTTTATGAAATACTTCAAATACTGTGATTTGGTTATATTCAAACTAAATCACCAAATAAAATCATCATTAATGAGACAGAAAACAGCATTAATGAAATAGAATTACAGGACTGTGATTTCATCTAAAACTTTGGCAATATAATCACCTCTCTCTTCTGCCTCCCATATTAGTTCCACCATAAAGACAGTTTCCACTGATTTTTGGTTAGATTGATGTGCAAAGATGTTTTCGTCAAACTCAGAGCACACGAACATTTTTTCTAAGGGAATTGCAATAGTAGCCTCGATAGGAAAGAACTAGAACTTCAGACTAAACTCTGAAATACTCTTGCTTTAACAAAAGTTCTTCATGACTGAACTCTATACTTTTCCAAAGGCTCTTAATTGTGACAATAATCAGGAAGCTTGAGGTTACTTGAAGGAAATGTCTTCTAATACTATATCCTCAGGGTCTAACACAGTTTCTGTGGGAAATGAAGCTGAAATATGTATTTCACCCTGATGCCTCTTTGGTTGTCAAAAACTCCTAACTGGGTGAATTTAGCTTTAACAGCTCATTTGAAGAAGGCTACATGAATCATATAATCACTCTTTCTCAGGAGGAATTTTGAAGGGTTTATACATTTCTTAAGTCTGATCTTCTATTGAACAAAAGATATAAAAAAATCTGCACTTCCTGGAACACATTTTTCTTTTGCCTCCACAAAAATTTTTATGTAAGGGAAAAATTGCTGACATTTGTATTTGATTTATTTTTAATTTCAGAAAAACATGACCAACGTGAACACAACTGAAGCATGAGGATCGTAATTGAAGGGACAAAATCAAGAATAGGACCAAATGCCATTCAAAAGAATCTGTCCTGGAATGTTCCTTGCTCTGGTTTGGACTTATTGTAAGTGAGTCCACAAGCGGAAGTCCCAGACTGGTGTAGGCAGAGTACCGTGGCCCAGGCTTAAAGGTCCCTACAAGGGTAATGACTGGGAAAAAGGACCTCAATGGTGGCTTATACTGTCAAAAAATCCATTTTGTTATCATTGGTTTTTAGTCTAGAAGTGCTAGAAGCAACAATTATTCTTTGATTCCCATATAACATATCCACAAAGCAATCATCTGTGCAGAGCAAACTAACGGCCTAAAAGAGCAAATACTAGTTCCAAAGATGTTTAAACTATCATTATCATGTAACTAACAGCAAGGATATAGCAAGTTTATCAAAAACTTCAAAATAGGGTTGCTAAATAAAAGAGAGGATTCTTGGTCAAATTTGAATATTGGATAAGTAACAAATAATTTTTTAGACTCGTATGCCCCAAATATTACACAGACATACTTATATTAAAAATTACTTATTGCTTATCTGAAACTGAGTTTTTAATTTTTAATTTTTTTTTTTTAAGTTAAGGTCTTACTCTGTCACCCTGGCTGGAGTGCTGTGGCATGATAATGGCTCACCACAGCCTTGATTTCCTGGGCTCAGAAAATTCTTCCACCCCAGCCTCTCTAGTAGTTGGAACTATAGGCGCATGCCACTATGCCTGACTAATTTTTTTTAATCATTTTTTATTATGATATTGTGGGGTACAGTTAAGGATTAGGTATACAAATATGCTTCGTTCAGGCACCCTTGTTGATAAGGTGTCTCCCCATCCCCAGACAGATATTTACTACTGTTAATCCCATCTCCCTTCCCCTCTCCCCCATAGTTTCCCACCGCTGTCAGTCATTTTCTTATAGTATTACATTGGATGTTCAAG
>NW_007227567.1:28283-30965 GCF_000164805.1 Carlito syrichta
GGTATCTTTTTCATAGAGTGATTTGAGTTCTTTAGGGTATATTCCCAGTAGGGGGATTGCGGGGTCATATGGGAGGTCAATATTTAGAGCTTTTAGAGTTTTAATTTTTTTGTAGAGATGAGGTCTCACGCTGTTGCCCAGGCCAGTCTCAAACTCCTAGGCTCAAGTAATCCTCCCATCTTGGTCTCCCAAAGTGCTGCGATTACAGACGTCAGCCATCATGTCCAGCCTGAAATTCAGTTTTAACCGGGCATTCCGAATTTTTGATTGCTAAATCTGGCAAACCTACTTCCAAAACAGTAGGATGAAGTCACTCTGAACTTTCCATATTGAACATTTTAAGTCATGACTGTGCGTGTTACCAAAACTAAAAAGAAAAGCACAGTAAGATAGTTATTTCTTAATCAATTTCTTCATTGGTCTATGCACAGTATCCTGGAGACATGATAACACTAATGACCCTAACAAGCGTAACCGAAATAGTACAGAGGCATATGATAGGTTTCTCAAATACCTAGCCTTTAGTTACATTTAATTAAACTATATTTTTCAGTTTTACTGAGGTATTATAATTGACAAATAAAAATTGTATATGTTCAAGGCATACAAGCTGATGATTTGATATATGCATACTTTGTACAATATATACATATCAACAGACACATCCATCACCACACATAGTTAGCTGTTTGTGTGTGTACATATGGTGAAGACACTTAAGATCTACTCTCTTAGCAGATGTCAAATAACCAACACAGTGTTGTTAACCACAGTCACCTTTCTGTAACTTAGGGCCCCAGAACTTATTCATCTTGTAACGAAAAGTTTATACACTCTGATCAACATTTTCCCATTTTTCCCCGTCCCCCAGCCTCTGGTATCCATCATTCTACTTTCTACCTGTAGGGGTTTGGCTTTTTCATATTTCGCTTGTAAATGAGATTATGCAATATCTTTCTGTGTTTGACTTATTTCACTTAGCATAATGTCTTCCACGTTCATTCATGTAGTCACAAACAGTAGAGTTTCCTTATTTTTTAAGACTGAATAACATCCCATCCATAGGTATATAAACACACAATGGAATACACACACACACATACACTCATTTTTGTATAACATTATGGTGCAAAGGTAGACATTGTACATTATTGTACTGTCTAACATGGTAAGATGGCAAAGGTAGATAAGAAATACAGGTTTAGTCCCTCCAGAAAGTACTGAAGATTTTTTAAAAACGCAAGAGATTTTTTTACTTAAACAGTGAAGTCAACAGAGAATCTCGTTAGTTAATGAGACTAGGCATCATGTAGATAAGATTTTTTTCAAGGTTTCTAAAAGTCAAGAGGCCTCCATTTTTTTTCTCAACTATTCTTGCAGCTTGCTGTTCAATTCTTAAATAGTTTGGTAATCAAAATTTTACCTGGATTTTTTTTCACTGTCTGTAATGTTTCTGCTGGAACTTGAAATTTATTAGATTATTTTCTGCAGCACAATATTCCTATCCAATTGGTAGGTAAATCAAGATCTCACTTTTCTTCACAACATGCTATTGTCTCCAGCTAATCTTCATCTTCTGCAAAAAATGTACACTTGCCATAAATTTGTAGGACACATTAAACTATAATTCAGTTAAGATGGGTCTTTACACAACACAGGAATTCATATGGAAACACAAACGTCCAATAATAGCCAGAACAATCCTCAGCAAAAAAAAAACAAAGCAGGTGGTATCACATTACCAGACTTCAAACTTTACTATAAAGCTACAATCATCAAAACAGCTTGGTATTGGTATAGGAACAGGCATATAGATCAATAGAATAGAATTGAGATTCCAGAAGCAAAACCTCAATTTCTCAACCAACTCATCTTCGACAAGGCCTCCACCACCTACCACTGGGGAGAGGAGAACCTATTCAGTAAATGGTGCTGGGAAAACTGGCTGACCACATGCAGAAGATCGAAACAGGACCCCTATCTATCCCCATGCACAAAGGTTAACTCCAAATGGATCAGAGACCTAAATGTAAAACCTCAAACCATAAGAACCTTAGAAAATGAAGGAAATACCCTCATGGAAATCGGAACTGGCATCCAATTCCTGAACAAAACCCAAAACCCACAGGTCATAAGAGAAGATAGACAAGTGGGACCTTATTAAACTGACAAACTTCTGCAAGGCCAAAGAAACCATCAAGAGAGCAGGGAGAAAGCCTACAGACTGGGAAAAAATATTTGCCAACACCAGGTCTGACAAAGGCTTAACATCCTGGATCTACAAGGAACTAAAACGTGCTGAAAAGAAAAAAACAAACAACCCCATTATCAAGTGGGCAAAAGATATGAACAGACACTTCACAAAAGAGGACATCCGAGCAGCCAACACACACATGAAGAAATGTTCAACCTCACTAATCATCAGGGAAATGCAAATCAAAACCACACTGAGATACCATCTAACTCCAGTCAGAATGCCAATTATCAACAACTCAAAAAATAACAGTTGCTGGAGAGGGTGTGGCAAAAAGGGAACACTTCTACACTGTTGGTGGGAGTGTAAACTAGTGCAACCTCTGTGGAAAACAGTGTGGCAATTCCTAAAAGCTCTAATATCAACCTCCCATATGACCCCGCAATCCCCCTACTGGGAATATACCCTGAAGAACTCAAATCACTCTA
>NW_007227567.1:31050-44831 GCF_000164805.1 Carlito syrichta
GACCTCTCTCAGAAACAAAGATCCGAGTATCACATGTTCTCACTCATATAATGGACCTTGAACATCCAATGTAATACTATAAGAAAATGACTGACGGTACTGGGAAACTATGGGGGGAGAGGGAGATGGGATTAACAGTAGCAAATATCTGTCTGGGGATGGGGAAACACCTCTTATCAACAGGGTGCCTGAATGAAACGTAATTGTACACCTAACCCTTAACCGTACCCCATAAAACCATAATAAAAAAATTAATAAAAAATAAATAAATTAAAAATAAAGTAGTGATGAGGTCTCAAAAAAAAAAGATGAATCTTTAAGGGGCAATGCAAATATAGTACAAGAATATGGCCTTGTCATGGTGAAATTTTATTTAAGAAGAGAAGACAATGTCAGGGTGATGTAAAAATTAGCGATCTGTTTGTTATCTTAATTGTCTTGATAACCTTTACTGATGTAATTTCTTTAAATTGGCATTTAATACTGAGTAATCTATCACAAACAAAGAACTGAGTATCACATGTTTTCACTGATAAGCAGACCCAGACAATTATCATAATACTATAAGAAAGGGATTGGCAGTAGTGGGAAACTGTCAGTGCGGGGGAACACACCTCATTAACAAGGGTACCTACATAATGAACATTTGTATACCTAATCCTGAATTGCACCCCACATCTTTAAAACAAAAAGTTTTAAAAAATAAAAAAATGAAAAATTGACATTTAATAAAAGAGAGCCTGTGGTTATAATCTCTGATATACATATATGTTATAGTTTTTTGACGATAGGGATAGTTATGTAAAATTGCTTACTGAGGAAGGAAACTAAAAGTCACTACTAAGCACACAAAGAGAAAAACAGAAGATTAAACAAAAACCCTGCAATAAAGTCAGTAAGCTAAGTTGGCACTCACTTGCCATTGGCCTCAAAGCACTCAGATTATACACTCCTTTTATTGGATTGTTACTTTAATGGGACTTTTAAAAGGGCATTTTAATAGCCTCCTTGTTTCAGCAGATATACATTGAAAAGCATTTGGAATACCTCCCAGTTGCAACATTTTTGATCTTCACATTTCTCAGAATTCTGACAACCTACCAGGTAACAGTTAGTATGATATTATGCTGACACATTCCAGAGCTGGCAGTTGTTAGATTTGCCAGTGCAGTTTGTTGTTCAAATCCCATGGGCCTGAGATTTATTGCCTTTTCCTCTTGCCCACCTTTCCCTATATGCTTCCTGGCCCCTTCTTAACTCTTTGAATATACCATAGATGTGTGTTTAAGGTACATCAGAGCTATCCACAGTAAATGCCTAACCTACTACCAAAACAAATTAACTGCAAAAATTCTTATAATATAAAATTGTGCTATTTTGTGTAATTTGAAGAATCAGAGATAGCTTGTATAGTACAAAGATATTTGTTTTCTTCCACCTGGAGTCATGTCACTCTCAGAACTGTCTTTGGTCATGGATAGATCATAGGCACTATATATACTAAACCCTCTGAAAAGCTAAATCCAGCAGAATGATTCTGTTGTGGTCAGTACTCAGATTTCTTCTTTCTCAAACAAGAACTTTAAGGATGAAAAGAAATAGTAAGGGAAGAAATTATTAAATGATTGCAAAAACGTTTCAAAAGGCTACTTTTTTGCAGCCAACAAATGTATGAAAAAATTCTCAGCTTCACTAATCATTAAAGAAATGCAAATCAAGACCACAAGATACCACTTCACACCAGGCAGGATGACTATCACTAAAAAGTCAAAAAACAACAGGTATTGTGAGGCTGTAAAAAGAAGGGGACGCTTCTACACTATTCGTGGAAATATAAGCTAGTTAAATCTTTGTGGAAAGCAGTGTGGCATTTTCTCAAATAACTGAAAATTGAGCTACCACACAATCCAGAAATCCCACTTCTGAAAATATACCCAAGGAACATAAGTCACTCAACCAAAAAGTCACCCACACATGCATGTTGACTGTAGCACTACTCACAACAGCAAAAACATGGAACCAACCCAAATGCCCATCAAAAGTGGAATGGATAAAGGAAATGTGGTACATACATGCTGGAGTATTATGCAGTCATAAAGAAGAACAAAATTATGTCCTTTCCAGCAACACGGAGACAGCTGGAGACCATTATTCAAAGTGAATTATCGGGAGATGCAAATCAAAACCACACTGAGATACCACCTAACTCCAGTCAGAATGGCAATTATCAACAAGTCAAAAAATAACAGCTGCTGGAGAGGGTGTGGCGAAAAGGGAACACTTCTACACTGTTGATGGGAGAGTAAACTAGTGCAACCTCTGTGGAAAGCAGTGTGGTGATTCCTGAAAGCTCTAAATATCAACCTCCCATATGACCCTGCAATCCCGCTACTGGGAATATACCCTGAAGAACTCAAATCTCTCTATCAAAAAGATACCTGCACACGAATGTTTATCGCAGCATTGTTCACAATAGCAAGAACCTGGAACCAACCATGCTGTCCATCAAAAGAGGACTGGATTTTTTAAAATGTGGTACATATACACGATGGAATACTGCACAGCCATAAAAAAGAACAAAATCATGACTTTTGCAGCAACCTGGATGGAACTAGAGTCAATAATACTGAGTGATCTCTCACAGAAACAAAGATCTGAGTATCACATGTTCTCACTCATATAGTGGACCTTGAACATCCACCGAATACTATAAAAAAAAAAGACTGACAGTGGTGGGAAACTATGGGGGGAGAGGGGAAGGGAGGTGGGATTAATGGTAGTCAATATCTGTCCGGGGACTGGGAGACACCCCTTATCAACAAGGGTGCCTGAACGAAGCATATTTGTATACCTAACCCCAAACTGTACCCCACAATATCAAAATAAAAAATAATGATAAAAAAAAACCCAAAATGAATTATCACAGAAACAAAGAACTGAATAACGCATGTTCTCACTCCTAAGTGGGCCCTAACCATTGGGCACACGTGCACAAAGGCAGAATGCTGAACACTGCTAAAGAAGAGAGGAGGGACGGAGAGGAGATAGGGGTACACAACCACCCAGTGGGTACCATGTCCGCTACCAGGGGGAGAGAGGGCTCGCTAGAAGCCCAAACCTCACCTGCACACAATTTACTTATCCAACATGTACCCAACAACTCTAAAATAACTTTTTTTTAAAGGTGCTTTTGGGGTAGCAAATAACAAGGGCCGGATAAGTGTGAAACTCCTTTGACATAGGGTGGCTTTAGTCCTTTTTCTGGTAAAGGCAACAAAGAGAAGTTAGGCCACACATTAAATAGTTGGCCTGTCGGACAGCAGACCTCCCTGAACTTTGTTCCATTTTTCCAGGTTTATATAGGAGCAAAAGAACCAAAAAAGGTTGTTGAAATTGACATGCCAGTGAGGCCAAGGTAGTCTAGCACTTGACCCAGTGCATTTCTTCCTTCCTTTGTTTATTCAACAAAGATTTATTGAGCACAAACTATAAGCCAGACAATGAACTAGGAAATCAAGATATAAAGACAGAAGTGGGGCCTCACTTCAAGGGGGTCAACACTAGGAGAAGCAGAAACCTAAGCAGAAAAATGTAGCCCATTACTGAAAATACAAGCAGATCTACCTGCTGTCAATTATGAGAGTGTAAAGGAAGGGCATCTAATCCGTTTGGGATGAATTTGGGGAATGATTCCTGAGCTGACTTGTTAATAATGAAGGGTCAGCACGATAACAGAGAGGTCAACCTGGAGCACAGAAGATGATGAGGCCATATAAGCAAACATATCAAACTGAGAACTTATATAACGTGTTTGAAATGTTTCACACACCACAGTGTTTTCGTTTGTTTCTTCTTCTTGTTTTTATGAAGTGTGAATTGTGAGCAAAGAGAAACGATGCTGAAGAAATTAGGCAGTGAGCAATATGATGGACTTGGAAATTGTCACAAAGGTCAAATGTTCAACACTCTCTACCACTAGTTACACAGAGTTGTTCGAATTTAAATTTTAATTATGCAATATTTCAAAAACAGAAGTTTAGTGCCTCAACTATTCTAGCCATAATTTCATGTGCTCAATAGCCACATGAAGTTAAGGCTTCCACCTAAGAGTGCACCTTATAGAATATTTCCCTCAGTGCAGACAGTTCTACTGGGAAAAATCCTGAGCTTTTGAAGTGTACTACAGAGGAAAGTCAGAGTTAGGTCTTAGATTCACACTGAGACTCTGGAGGACAAATTCAAAGGGATTAGACTGATTGCAGGAGCTCATTCAGAGAGACTATTTATGGTTCTTGGATTTTTTCTTCTAGTGGAGCAAGACAAACAAAAAAATATTAAAATAGTTTGTCAAACGGTGATAAGCATTATAGACAAAAAGTTAAAAAGAGAGAGAGGTTAAAAGGGGTTGTTGTATGGCTACTATCGTAAATAGCGTCAGGGGAAGAGTGCGACAGGTGGTAGGAACAGCAAGGGGAAAGTCTTGCTTGAATATCCTGACCTATGCAATCCTATATTTACATGTAATGGATAGATAGTTGATAGATAGATAGAGAGATAGAAGATAGATTAGATACATAGATGATAGATAGAAGATGGATAGATTAGAGAGAGAGAGAGAGAGAGAGAGGGAAAGAGATGGATAGATTATATAGATAGCAGATAGATATAGATAGAGACGATAGATGTTAGATAGATAGATATAGATGCATGAATTTATGTGTGTGCGTGTGTAAGAGACTTTTAAAATGAAATTTTAAGGAATTTCTTGTATAATGAAACAATCATGAGGACTGGAAGTCATAGGGCAGGCTGGCAGTCTTGAGGCAGAATTTCTTTTTCTCTAGGAAACCTTGATATTTGCTTTTAAGATCTTGAACAAATGGAATAAAGCCCACTCACATTATTGGTACTCTCCTTTAGTTCAAGTGAACTGATCATATATGTTAACCACAAAATACCTTCACAGAAACTAATGTTTTATTGAATCACTGGGTACTATAGCCTAGCCACTTAGACATAAAACAAATGATCACACTCATCTAATCCTTGTTTTTAAGATAAAGGAATTGGGGTTTACAGGACCACAAAACCTGCCCAAACATATTCAGGGAGAAAAGTAAAGACTTAACACATATCCAAATCTTCTTACACTAAATCTAGTGTTCTTTTTGCTGCCCAATCTATATAAACCAGACACAGAAGCCTAAATTAGGCTACATATAACTTTTGGTTTGTTATTGTGAGCTTCAGATTAAAGAATAGATTCAGACATGCATTTTTTAATGGAGCTGAAAGTACACTGGAAAGACTTTCTTTCATCCTTGTATTACTCTGGTTTGCATAGAGTCATTAAAGATGAAAATTAATTTGTTAATAAACTAAAAAGAACAGCAAATGAGTCCCTTAGAGTGATTTTAATATCATAAAGTGAACATAAATTTTTTCTAACATTCCTACTTAGAAGAAAAAAATTAAGTTACCATAAATTAATTTGATCACCCATGTAGTTTCTTGAGATGGCATGGAAAGTCACTGTCAGCACCCAGAACTCCACTTTAAAATGATAATTTAAAAAGCAAACCAATTAAGAGAAGTCATGTTGGAACAAAATTACTAATCTTTTTACTCACAATATAATTTTGAATAAATTTAATTAAACATAAAATCATTACTCTGTATAAAATTGAAGCCATATATTATATGTAATAACATATCACATTAGAATTTCTGCTTTACACTGTGATCACATTTCTTTTCTTTTCTTTTTTTATTACTGTGATCACATTTCAGGAACTAATGGTATTCCAATACTTCAAATGATTTTCATCACCAGTAATTTCATCATGACTAAACCAAATTTTTTGAGTCATCTACCATCAATGTGCAGAATGCATAATTTCCAATTCTACTGGCTTGATTGAAATACAGATCTACAAATGGATAATCTGATATATATATAGGTAGCCTTAAAAAGGGAGACGATTCTGCCATCTGCCCCAACATGGATAAAACTCGAAGACATTATGCTAAGTGAAATAAACCAAATACAGAAAGAGAAATATTGTATGATCTCACTTTTATGTGGAATCTAAAAAGAAAAAAGGTTAAATATATAGTGATAGAAATAAAATGATGGTTTCTAGAATCAAGGTTGAGGGAAGAAAATGATTAAATGTAGGTCAAAAGATACAAAATAACAAATACATGAGATGAACAAGTTGAAAGATCCAATATACAATGTGAGGACGGTAGTTAATAATAGTGTATTTTATTCAGGATTTTTGCAACAAGAGTAGATAACAGCTGCTCTTGCAACAGTGGGAAAAATGCGAAATTATGTGTGATATTAATATTTTTTGCTTCATTTCAGCAAAGATAAATTTTCAGGTCTTTGCTTTTCTTGTTTAGTTGTTGTTTTTAGTTTTATTATATTGAAAGAGAATATTGTCTCTATCATATCTACTTCTGGTTTAATATGTATTAAAGTTAACTCATTATTTTTTATTATTTAGTGGGCATTTGATCTAATCTATATCAATTAGATCTACTTTAATTTTTGTGTCTAATTATTCTATACATGTACGTTTTTTGTTTACTTTGTAATGGACCATGAGACATCAATTTAAGATTTCAAATACACCCTATTTCTGCTTATTTCATTTTTGAATTTTCTGTAGTTTTTGCTTTAAAAATGTTGATATGTTATTTGTTGCATACATTCATGATCACTATGTTTTCATTGTGGGTTATGTTCTTTTCATTATAATAATTTTTTTTCTAAACCAACTTTTAAAATAATGGTATTCCTACTTTTCTAAAATTTATATTTGTCTGGTATTTCTTTGTCCATCATTTTAGTTTTAACTTTAAGAGATTTTAGACATTAGTCCTGTAAATATCATATCCAGTGAGGGTCTTTTTGTTTTTTTTTTTTTTTTTTTTTTTTTTTGAGTTGGAGTCTCACTGTCGCCCAGACTGGAGTGCAGTGGCCGCTCCCGGCCACCGCAGCCTCGACCTGCTGGGCTTCAGCGATCCTTCCGCCTCAGCCTTCCAAGTAGCCAGAATTACAGGCATGTGCTACCACGCCCAGCTGATTTTTTGATTTATTGTAGAGATGAGGTCTCGCTGCCCAGGCGGGTCTCGAACCCGCGGGCGAAGGCAATCCACTCACCTCAGCCTCCCAAAGGCGCGGGATTACAGGCTGAGCCACCGAGCCCGGCTCAGTGAGGGTCTTTTTAAAAGGTAGATGAACATTAACATTATTGATATCACAGATATGCTTGATCTTTAGTTCTGCCATCCTGTTAGATAATATTTATATTTATATTGTTTTTGTCAATTTTTTTATATCTTCCCTTTGTTCTGTATTGCATATTTTTGATATTTTGAAACGTGTTTTCTTCTAGTTGTTACTTTCATAATTAAAACTTTATAATTCTTCAGTTCTGTAGTATCTTCGACTTCTTACTATTAGTAGTGATAAAAGTAGTACATTTCTATTTTGTTTCCTTTTCTCCTCTCTCACCTTCATCTCCTGCTTATATTATATCTGCATATTTGTAGCTCTATATATTAGGAATATCATTTTAAAATTTTTACCTTATACCTCTAAATTACTCATAGTTCTATTGCTTCAATAATCAGTTTTAAACAATCTGATTTATCCCCAACTATAAAAGAAAAATAGAGCAGTCTGGGCAACTTGGTGAGACCTCGACTCTACAATAAATCAAAAAATAAACTGGGTGTGGTAGCGTGTGTCTGTAGTTCCAGCTACTTGGAAAGCTGAGGCAGAAGGATTTCCTGAGCCCAGCAGGTTGAGGCTGAGATGGCTGTGAGCATGCCACTACACTCCAGCCTGGGTGACAGAGTGAGATTCCAACTCAAAATAATAAATAAAAAAATAAATTAGTGTAATTATACCGTTTTACTTTTTCTTTTCCTCCCCCTCCTATTATTACTTGTATTATTTTAGCATTGTCAAGATGTATAACATTTTACTCATGTCCTATAAGCATAATTCACATATTTGCTTTAATTATATTAAACATATATATATCTTGAGTTAAACTTATACTCTAGTAGAAAGCCCCATAGAAACAATATTAACTCACTTCTAGAATGTTCAAAATACATTTATATTTCCTTTTTACTTGAATAATGGTGGATGAGTAGAAATTATGGAGTCACATTTTTATTTCTTTGCAGATATTATTGGCATTTCTTCACTGGCTTCTAGGAATAAAATTTGCTATGGGAAATAAACAAAATTTCTATGTAGAGATGGCTAAAACATTTGCTTTGATATTCAACAAACTTCTAATTTATCTTTGAAACTCAATGATAATTTTTCCTTACGTATGGTATATCTTTTCAATCTGCATTTTAAGTTTCCCATTATTTTGAAATTGTTTTCTTAACCTATATCATTACATAACTTTTTCTATTATTTTACAGTTATTTTTTTCAAGATAACCGATTGTGTGTGTGCATGTTCAGTCTACTTCACTTTTCTTTACCATATCTACACATTTTTTTTACTGATTTTTAAAACTTTTAACTACCATTTTACTTTAACTGAAACTGTCAATTCCATCTTCCTTGCCTCATATTTGTTTTTGATAATGGATATTATTTCTAATGCTGCTTGCACTTTGCCATTTTCTAATGCTGCTTGCACTAGCAACATTTTTCTGGTAAGTGTTCTTCACAAGCCATTTGCTTTTATTCAATTTAATTCTTTTATTTTTTCTATTAATATATCTGTTTAGAATCTGTGCTCTTTCCTTTCTTTGTGTGTCTTTATTCGTAGTGGATTTGTATTGGCAAGGAGTCAGAGACATGTCTAGGCTGGTAAGTATTTTCCTTATGACATGGGGTCTTCTCTGTGAGAAGGGTTCTTCCCAGCTAACTGGGATCAGTGCACTGTGGATAGTTTCTTTTTTATCCTCTACCCTTCTGATTTATTGATTTCTGAAAATAAGGATTATCTGTATCTCATTCAGCTTTCTCATTCAGATCAAACAGGATCCATGGAAATTCCTGGCACTGGAATGAGAACCCTGTTACCAAAGGCATATATCAGAGATTATTGACTTTGTAATTTAGATGCTTCTTTTGCTAAGGAAAAATATGCTCTGTCATCTTTTTCTGAGAACTGCATTCTTTTTCTCTGGTTACCTTAACATCTTTGTAGATTTTCTATAATATGTGTAGAAAGACATTTTAATTTTTTTCATCATAGCCATGATTTACTGTGTCTCCTTAGTCTGAACTTTTATATACTTAACCAAATCTAGACATTTTAAATCTTTATCTTTTTGAATACTGTTGCCATCCTACTTCTTGCAATTTTCTCTTTTTTGTGGTTCTCCTATTGACTATATATTGATATTCCGTTTTCTAGGTCCATGATATCTTTCTATCTTTTTATTTATTTATCTCTTTGTAGTGCATTTTTAGGAATTTCCTTACAACTATCTTTTATTTTGTGAATTTTCTCCTAAGGTTCACCTAATATGCCTTTAACCCAGATATTTAGTATTTTTATAACAAATCTTCTATTTTTCATCTCTAGACATTCTTTTTGGGCTTTACCACAGGTTCTTCTTTTTAAAAATTGCCTTGTCCTTTTCCTTTGTTTTTGCTTCCTATTGTATGACTTTATTTAAAACCTGCTTACTTTGGAAAACACTATCAGCTTACTGTCTTTTCTGAAGCTTTTGGGGGATCTAATTCTACCACTTCATGCATTCTCAAATTCTTGGTTATAGTAATGGAGTTTTCTTCATAGATTTTATTACAGGATTGTGAGCTCATCTTCAGTGGAGACATACTTATAGAATCCCTTTGGCTTGGGTTAGGGGTATGTCCTTCCAGAGTTCTTTTGCATTGAATTCTTCTAGGCACCTTAGGGACTTCTCCAGCTTGGGACCAACTTTAATGTTAATTCTTTGCTTGAGGGGAGCAAATTATGCAGGTAATGTAACTTGAAGCTCTATCCAAGTGTGATGTAAGCCCATAGTAATCTATTTTCAAAAGAGACATTTTTCTAGCAATAATACAATCAGAAACAAGTTTCTTGGTCATCTTCTTTTGCCAATGTAAAGGTATTTATTGCCAAGTTTTTCTTGTTTTGTTTTTTTTTGAGTTGGAGTCTCACTCTGTCGCCCAGACTGGAGTGCAGTGGCCGCTCCCGGCCACCGCCGCCTCTACCTGCCGGGCTCCGGTGATCCTTCCACCTCAGCCTTCCAAGTAGCTGGAACTACAGGCACACACTACCACGCCCAGCGAATTTTTGATTTATTGTAGAGATGAGGTCTCGCCAAGTTGCCCAGGCAGGTCTGGAACCCGCGGGCTCAGGCAATCCACTCACCTCAGCCTCCCAAAGGTGCAGGATTACAGGCTGAGCCACCGAGCCCAGCTTATTGCCAAGTTTTTCACTGAGGATTTGACTTTCAGTGTCCAGATTTTACACAGGAAATCCAAATTCCAAGCTCTTGCCTTGCCAGGCCTTGAAGTTTTATTTTCTGTCATTTTTGTGTAAAAAAGTAAGCTTATGCTACCTAGGCTGACAACATCCCCTTAACTTCTAGGGTTGTTAATCTTGCTTATCACTTAGTTTTCAATTCTCTCTTTGTTTCTGACATATACATTAGATTGATACACATTGTCCTAGAAAATGTAGCACAGTATAAGTATTTTTAAAAATATAACTGCCATTTCCAGCAAGATGGCAACAGAACAGGTTGGATTGTGAGAATCTCCACAAAAGCAAGTGTCCATAAAGACTCTCTGTATGAGTGGGTGTGTGCCAGTGGGTGGGTGAAAGTGTGTCTGAGGGGAGACTCAGGTTCATGTTCCTGGGGCTCTCCTCTGGAGCTGACTGCAATCCACCACCAACCTGAGATTGGAGCCCTTGGTTTGCAAAATCATCTGCTGTTCTCAGGGCTCTCCTGAGAAGAGGCAGTGGAAAACAGCTGATCCTCACCACCTAGCCCACACTATCACCTGCAACAGCAAAGTAACACGAGCTGCAGGATTTGTGGAGAGAGCAGGTCGTGGAGGGCTGGAAAGGAACCCAGCCACCAGTAAGGAAAAACCAACAGGTGCCATTTTCTCTGCCCAAGGACCAGGCAGAGACCTGCATTGCCCCACCCAGCTACACCCAGCCTGCCCCTGCCCCACACTGGAACAGACACAGAAATGTCAGATCTGAGTGGGAGACTTGACAGCAGCAGCAGCCAGTCAGGTGAGTCCAGATCTGATCTGCCCTCCTCCCATGGTAGTCCATGGGGCATCTGGCCAACACTGAGAGCAACCCTATCAGCCAGCACTGAAAGCAAATGGGAGGGGCTGGAGACCAGAGCTGTTTCTTAATGCAGTGGTGCCAAGTGAAAGAAAGTTGGAGTTACAAGAATGGTGGCAGAGCAAGTTTTGTTTTTTGTTTGTTTGTTTTGCTTTTTTCTTCAGTCTTTTTTTTCTTTTCTGTCTTTCTGTTTTTGATTACATTTTTGTGCTTACTTTGTTTATTATTTTAATACCTTTTTTTTAGATTTCCTGTTTATATATGGGTATTTTTGAGGGAAAGTACATCAATAGGGGGATTTTTGTTGGTTTGTGTGTTTGTATGATTGTCTGTATGTTTTTGTTTTATCTTTTCTGTCTTTATTTGTTTCTCTGTTCATTTGTTAGTTGGTACACCTGTCTGTTTTCCCTCTTCTTGTTCTCTCTCTCCACCTTCCTCTCATCTTCCTCCTTCCTTTTTCCATTCTTTTCCTTTTTCTTACCTCATTTTGCTTCCAGGGGGCAAACCTATACCCCTACTGCATGGACAGATTATAAGGTGGAGGGAAGTGGGTTCCAGGGGAACCACACACCTGTCAGCAGATACTGTGATCTGCAGATCATTTCTGAATCACAGCTCTCCCCTCAATTAAATCTCAAAACTGCAAAATGTATAGCCCCCTACCCACAGTCCAGCTTCAGATTTGAACAAAGCCAGAGGATCTACATAAGGAAGAATAAAAGATTGAGCAGACAGAAGTAAAGCTACCCCCCATCACTGAACAACAGAATTAAAGAAGAGTTTTTAAAAAGGGGAGGAATATCTACACAAATGAAGAAAAACCAAAGGAAGATGGTCTCACACAGACACCTGAGAGGTCAACCACTGAGAATACAGACTTCAGAATGCAAACAGTGAAGAGCCTGCAGAATGACCTGTCTCAAACCACAAGCCCAGATATCAAGATATTAATAGAGAGAATAAATAGAAATGAGAAAAGATAAGAGGAAAGAATGAAGGAGTTGATAACTGAGATAACAGCAATAAAGAATATAGTGAATGAAATAAATTGCAAACTGATAACCATGGAAAGCAGAATTAACCAAGCAGAAGAAAGAATCTCACAGAGCTTGAGGACCAAAATATGAAGCGAACCCAAACTTTTAAAAACATAGAAAAGAAGCTTAAAAAGACAGAACAAAATCTCCAAGAGATGAGTGATTATTTTAAGAGACCAAACTTAAGAATAATTGGAATCCCTGAGGCAGATAGAGAAACAGAGACCACCCTGGAAAAAACATTCCATGAAATTATCCAAGAAAGCTTCCCTCATCTCATCAGTGATGCAATCATTCAAACACAAGAGATTCAGAGAACCCCTGCAAGACAACAAATCAGAAGACCAACTCTTAGACACATAGAAATTTGCCTGCACAAAGTAGGTATAAAAGAAAAAATCCTAAAGGCAGCAAGAGAGAAAGGTCAGACTACTTACTGGGGAAGACCAATTAGAATAGCAGCAGATTTATCTACAGAAACACTTAAGGCTAGGAGAGCTTGGAGCCCAATCTTCAAAGTTTTCAAAGATAAACAATTTCAGCCAAGAATTACCTATCCAGCTAAGCTAAGTTTCATCAGTGGTGGAGAATTAAAATCCTTCCCAGACAAGTCAATCCCTGAGAGTTTATGCTACCTCCAGATCAACTCCACCAGAAACACTTAAGAAAGTATTAAGCACAGAAGAAAGGAAAAAAGAATGACAATGCCCTTCCCAAGAATGCAGAAAAAAGATTGAAAACACACATGAATCAATGCAAAAATCAAAAGAAGAGAACAAACAAATAAACAAGCAACAACAACAACAAACTGTATAAGAACCTCATGACAGGGATAAGCTCTCACATCTCAATTATTAGCCTGAATGTGAATGGACTAAATGCACCACTGAAAAGACATAGAATGGCAAAATGAATAAGATATCATGAAGCAACAATATATTGTCTCCAAGAGACTCATCTCACCAGAAATGATACTCACAGATTCAAAGTAAGAGATTGGGAAACAAAATTTCTGGTGAACGGAACACAAAAGAAGCAGGAGTTGTGATCTTAATATTAGACAAAATACCATTTAAGCTATTGAAAATGTAAGAAGACACAGAAGATCACTACATAATGATAAAAGGTTCAATCCATCAACAATAAATATCCATCCTAAACATATATGCACCCAACATAGACACACCAAGTTTCATAAAGCAGCTTCTAGGTAAACTAAAAAAGATATTGACTCTAACACTGGCATACCTGGAGACTTAAATACCTGGATTAAAAAAAAATGTGGGGTCGGGCTCGGTGGTTCAGCCTGTAATCCCGTGCCTTGGGAGGCCGAGATGAGTGAATTGCCAGAGCCTGTGGGTTTGAGACCTGCCTGGGCAACTTGGTGAGACCTCATCTCTACAATAAAAAAAAAAAAAAAAATTATCCGGGCGTGT
>NW_007227567.1:44851-63357 GCF_000164805.1 Carlito syrichta
AAAGTGAGACTCCAACTCAAAAAAAAAAAAATGTGGTACATATACAAGATAGAATATTGCACAGCCATAAAGAAGGACAAAATTATGAACTTCACAGCAACTTGGGTGGACTTAAAGTCTATAATACTTTTTTCTATCACAGAAATGAAGACTTGAGTATCACATGTTCTCACTCATAAGTGGACCTTGAACAGTTATCATAATACTATAAGAAAAGGAACTGGGGAAATTGCTGGTGGGTCAGGGAGATCTGGATTGACAGTAGTAGGAATCTGCCAGGGGAGGAGGGGCACACATCATCAAGGGAACCTGCATAATGAACATTTGTATACCTAACCCTGAACTGTACCCCACGTCTTTAAAATTAAAAATTAAAAAAAAATGTATAAAACTGCCTACTAGACACACACACACATACACACACACACACACACACACACACACACACGAGAGCCCAAAAGCACAAAGATATGCAAATAATTATAATAGTCACTGGACATTGAGTCTTTGCAATGAGACAGGAGCTGTGCCATTTTATAAATATTATTTCAATAATAGCATTCCATCTAGGTACTGTTACTATTTCCATTTTACAGATAAGAGAAAAGACTTAAGGGCTTTAGAAAATGTTTGAAAGTCACTGAACTAGCCTGGAAACTCAACTTTATCTGAAGCGGTGGCAGATGTTCTTCATTATCACACCAGATAGCCTCCATATATGTGTCATGACACAGTCTCAGTATGAGGAGGGACCCCCCAAAAAGCAGGAGTTATTTTTCGGAGGGCAGTTCCTTGTAGTACAGGCTTCCTCTGCCAGGTAAGTGTTCTAGGAACCCATCGGCCTCAGCCGACCAGCTAGTGTTGTTGTGAAAGGCCGCGTTTGGCTTCAGTGAAATTTGTTTTTGGAGATTCTTTCAAAGTTTGCCCATTTCATGGTGGGTGATTTAGGAGTGCACTTGCCTACTGAGTTTTCAGCAGTTTTGGAGCAAAAATAGTACAAACTCTGTGCCCCGCCCTTCCAATTCACCCAGTATCATCCCCAATTGTTTTGTTTGTTTGTTTCCCCAGGTGGAAAAAGTCCTCAAAAGGAAACGTTTTGCTGACCGGAAGAGGTGAAACAGAAAACAGCAGAAGCACTAAAAGTCATCAAAATTGACCAGTTCAGAAACTGTTTTGAGCAGTAGAAAAGGTGTCTCGATAGGTATATTGTATCAAATGGAGAGTACTCTGAAGGTGACTGAAGTTCAAACATGTAGGAATAAATACACATTTTTAAAAATAAATAAATTCCATTTTGGGGGGAGTTTCCCCCAGTATACATGTCTTTTCTCTGTTTCAAAACTTTTAGTTTAACAAAATATTCATAGTTTTATAAATTGTTAAGGATTATATAAATGTATTTATATTTTGTCAATCAAATGTCACTTCTGTAATGTAAACAAATTAAGCCATGAAAATTTATCATGGTAGGTAATTTGCTTTTGCAAATTGATATTTGAACAAGTTAGAAATGTAATAATCTTCCATTTTTTCTTCATGCCGGGGAATTATCTGTTTGCCTAAATAAATTTTGCAAATTATGGATTAATCTTTCACATAATAAATTTTTAATTTTTAGTATTGCTTTTTAACTACTCCTATAGTTTTTAGGCATTAAAGTCACCAATTCAGACTCTCCTTTATAACCCCTGAAGTTCCCAACACTGGCAGTTTTTTGACATTTCTTATATGTGGTAGTCTCAGTGAAATGATACTGGGTCTATTTTTAATCTTTAAGATTACAGTATCCTTTAAAGTATTTGATTGTATTGGCATTTTTTTCTATTGTGAAATACTGCTTATATTCATTCTCTGTATAATTATTTGAGTCTGAATAATTCCTCAGTATATGTTTTGGATAGCTGTACTTTTAATAATTGGTTTCTAACACTTTCTAGTTTTTGGTTGTTTGACTTTTAAGCATTTTTAAAAATAATTTTTAGATTTTTAAAATACCAATTTTAAATTATGATTTTAAAACATTCTTTTAACTCTCCCCCTACTTACAGATGAAGCAAATTTTTGTTTCTACTTTCTTTTAGTTTTCATAGCTCAATTTGTTTACATTACCACACTTATTGTTCTGGAATGTATTTGAATATCTAGAAGCAGTAAGAGTCTCAGCTGATTTCTTTTTTTGAAGGAGATAACCAGTTTTTCTCAGTATTCATATCTTTGCATAATCTATTTATTCTTAAAGAATTTGACATCCCTCTTTTAAAAGATATTGACTACTTTCATGTATATACCAGGATCTATTTCTGGTTTTCCTCTTTTATTTAATCTTGAGTCAGTTCTACATGGATTAAATTATTAATATTTTGTGGTATGTTTATATATCCAAGAAGCATATTTGTCAACCATCTACCCAAATGCCTTGTTTTATTATTATTCTTCAAAATCCTTTTAAGTTATTTTTAATGGTTTAGTTTACTATACTTTATGGACAAAACAATCTTTTCTATATATTCAGAGTTCTCATTGTGAACATCAAGTGTTTTATTTTGTTGTGATACCATGGTACTATTAGCACATTTTTACTTAAGCTAATATTGTGGTGTGTTTCACCCCAAAATTATTCACATCCAGGAACATTTGGAAATATTGCCTATTTTACTCCTCTTGTGAAGATTCACAAATAATGTGAACATATAAAAGAGAAATAAAGAAACTATGCATATATAAATCTGTGCAAGAATGTTTAGCCCAGTGTCTTCTAAATTTTTATTTTATTATTATTTTTTCACTTCAAAATTATAGGCATATCTTGGAGATATCACTGATTCAGTTCCAGACCACAGCAATAAACTGAAGATTGCAATAAAGCAAGTATCACAAATTTTTGGCTTCCCAGTGCATATAAAAGTTATATTTACATTGCAGTGTGGTCTATTAAGCGTGCAATAGCATTTGGTTTAAAACAATGTACATACATCAATTAAAATACTTTATTGCTAAAAAAAATGCTAACAATTACTGGAGCCTTCAGTAAGTTGTAAATTTTTCTGGTGGAGGGTCTTGCCTTGATATTGTTGGCTGCGGACTGAACAGGATTGTGGTTGTTGAAGGTTGGAGTGACTAACAATTTTATAAAATATGACCACAGTGAAGTCTCCCACATTAATTGACTCTTCCTCTCATGAAAGATTGCTCTGTAGTATAAAATGCTGTTTGATAGCATTTTACCAACAGTAGAACTTGCAAAATTGGAGTCAATCCTCTGAAACCCTGTCACTGTCTTCTCAAGTAAATTTGTGTACTATTCCAAATCCTTTGTGAATGTTTTAACAATGTTCACAACATCTTTACCAGGAGTAGCTTCCATGTCAAGAAACCACTTTCTTTGCTTATCCATTAGAAACAATTAATCCATTCAAGTTTCATCATGAGATTGCAGCAATCTCATCCATCACATCTTCAGTATCTACTTCTAATTCTAGTTCTCTTGCTATTTCTGCCACATCTGCAGTTAGTTTTTCCACTGAATTCTTGAACTCCTCAAAGTCATACATGAGGGGTGGAATCAAACTCCTGTTAATGTTGGTATTTTGATCTCCTCCTGTGAATCATAAATGTTCTTAATGGTATCTAGAACATGGAATCATTTCATGAAGGCTTTCAATTGTCTTTGCCCAGATCCATCAGAGGAATCACTGTCTATGGTAGCTATAGCCTTACGAAATGTTGTTCTTAAATAATAAGACTTAAAAGTCAAAATGACTCCTTGACCTATGGGTTGCAGGATGGATGTTGTGTTACCCCAGGCATGAAAACATGAATCTCATTGTGTATCTCCATCAGAACTCTTGGGTGACCAGGTACATTGTCAATGAGCAGTACTATTCTGAAAGGAATCTGTTTTTCTGAGCAGTAGGTCTCAACAGTGGGCTTAAAATCTTCAGTAAACCATGCTATAAACAGATGTACTGTCATTCAGGCCTTGTTGTTCCACATATAGCACACAGGCAGAGTAGATTTAGCATAATTCTTAAGAGATCCTAGACTTTTCATAATAGTAAATGAGAACTGGCCTCAACTTAAAGTTATCAACTTCATTAGCCCCTAACGAGAGAATCAAGTCAGACATTGACTTCTCTATATCTGTGGAAGTCTTAGATAACATCTTCTTTCAATACAAGGCTGATTTTTTCACCTTCAATATCTGTTGTTCAGTGTAGCCACCTTCATCAGTGATCTTAGCTAGATCTTCCGGATGACTTGCAGCTTCTTCATCAGTACTTGCTACTTCTCCTTGTATTTATATGTTGTGGAAGACGGTTTCTTTCCTTAAACCTCATGAACCAACCTTGGCTAGCTTTAAGCTTTTCTTCTGCAGCTTCCTCACCTGTCTCAGTCATCCTAGAATTGAAGAGAGTTAGAGCCTTGCTCTGGATTAGGTTTTGGCTTAAGAGAATGTTCTGGTTAGTTTGATCTTCTATCCAGACCACTCAAGCTTTCTTTATATCACTAGCAACACTGTTTGCTTGGATTATTTGTGTGTTCACTGGAATAGCACTTTTAGTTTTCTTTAAGAACTCTTCCTTTGAATTTATAACTTGGCTGTTTGGTAGAAAAAACCTAGCTTTCAGCCTATCTCAGCTTTTGGCATGCCTTTCTTGCTACTCTGAATCCTTTCTAGCTTTCAATTTAAAGTGAGAAATGTGAGGCTTTTCCTTGCATATAGCCGCTTAGAGGTCATTACAGGGTTATTATCTGGTCCAATTTCAATATTGTGTCTCAGGGGATAGGGAGAGGTGGGAGACGGGGAATGGCTAGTCCAAGGAACAGTCAGAACACACACATGTATCGATTAGGTTATGAGTCTTATGTGGGCAAGGTTTGTGGCTCCCCAGAACAATTATAACAGCTACATTACTGATCACAGATCACCACAACTGATATAATAATAATAATGTTTGAAATATTACAAGAATTACCAAAATGTGGCACAGAGCCATGAAATGAGCACATGTTGTTGGAAAAATGTTGCTGATAGACTTGCTTGACACAGGGTTGTCACAAACCTTCAATTAGCAAGAAAGGTATTATCTGGGAAACAAAATAAAGTGAGGTGCAATAAATTGAGGTATGTCTGCATTAGCAAATCACCAAAATGTTTGTCATGTCCTACATAGTCTAAGCAAGATATTTCCCTTTGGCTACTCTACGTCCTTTTTTCATCACACTTGTCTGTAACGCCAGTCAATCCCCAGAGAGAAGCAGGTTATTACAATATAGGAGTGCCTGTAGTTGGCAAAAGCCAGAAATGGTTAGCACCAGGGCAGAGACACTGAATTTGTGTGATGTCAGGCTCATCAAAGAAGATTTCCATCCCTTCACGCTGCAGGAGTGAACGGGAGTGCCATCAGTCAAGGAAATAGAGAGGCTGGACAGTTTGTCTAAGTCTTCTGAAGAGAGGCAAAGTCATTATAGCTAGCCTGCAGTCCCATGAAAAGTGGGTCATTTCACCACCGAGGTGTGGTTCTAGGTGGCACTTCAGAGACATTGCGGTAAAGGAACAGACCTCTTATTCATCACAGGGAAGATAGTGTTTTTCCTCTCCTGTGATAGATTCACGCTGGCCCAGCAGCCTTATGGTTAGGCGTGACTTCCTGAGGGATTTTCTCTGAATTCACAGAAGTTTCCCTGAATCCCAGGGAAAGCCTGACTCACCCACAGTTCTGTCAGGGTGGAGCTGGCATAACTTGGATGCAGCTTCTACTTGGCTGAACTTCCATGACAGTAATTTTCAGCCTGAAATCAGTTGCCTCTAAGAGAAATGGAAGAACATGACGCGGAAAAGGCCCCACAGAGGTGCTGACAGGGGCAGTTAAGCTTCGTCTCACAGTCTTCTCACTGGGGCTCTAGGGTGACACATCAGGGAGAATGAAAAATAATTTTTTTCTCTACAACTTCCTTTTTTCCTTCAGCAGCCTCTCCAACAAGTTCATGTCCCCAGATATCCTAATAACTGATACCTTCTTAAAACTTGCAGCGCCCAAGACAACTGGATCTAAGCCTGGAGCTGACTTCTCAACTTTGATTCTTAGTCCTGAGCTCCCTTACAAAAGTGCTAAAACTTCCTTGCAACACTGTATCTTGTACTCTGCATCCCTTAAGTTTCAAGAACAATCTTGTTCTATTTAATACGACCCCTGGAAGAGATATGCAATTTCTCATACTCTGTCAGTCATCTGCCAATACAAACACACTTCTGATTTCTGTAAACAAGCACAGCAGTGGAGCTGTCTGGTCTATAAGCAACCCCAAGGCAGGGAGGGAAGGGTCTATTTGCCATGCCTTAAAGCAAACAGTAGCCAGACACCTGATAAAGAGACCATACCAACTTGACCCTGAGGTTGGGCATGAAAGTAAGTTGGTGAGTCATAGAAAGAAGAAAAGAGGGCAAGGAAGGGGACAATTTACCAAGATAATTGAATCCCAGCTCTGACTCTTACTAGCTGAGTGATTACAGAACTTAAGTTACTACTTAACCCTGTCTAATCTTTAGTTTCCTGGGAAACTGGAATGGCAATGGTACTTGCTTCACAGGAATGTTGTGATGATGAAATGAGATAATGTATATATAATGCTTCTGGCCCACAGTCATGCCAAGGAAATCTTAAGAATTATGGCAACAACAATGCCCTTCCAGGGGTCACTGAAACCTTGAAATGTCAATGCCTATGAGCGGTTTTCAAGAAAAAGTGTTCAAAACTTTTATCAAGAGTTCCACAAGTGAATAAGATTTCCTGGAATAATGGAAATCTTTTTGAAAACAATATGAGTATCACTGAAGTAAAAGACAGTTGTTCCAGACAAATCGAGCTTTCCAAAGTTACTGAGATAGCAATTTCCAAGTTGTCAGTCTTAATTAGAACATATTCATTGCTTCTCCCCCTCACCTTCACTTATTTAAATATTTCTTTTCCTTTCTTCAAATTTCAGGTTAGATCCCTCCTCATTGAATTCCTGACTGGACCACTCAGGCCACACTTGCATCATGTCCTCCTTACAAGTTTCTTAAAAGTTACTGGAAAGTAGGCCTCCAATCTTAACATCCCTTTATGACCCAGCGCAATCCTTTGCCCGTGGTGACTAATCAACAAATGTGTATCACTTAGTGAATGGATCACTGATAATGATTTTTGTGCAGATGTATTTCTATGTAGAGTGTAATGAACTTCTGGGTAAGTCTACACCTTGAATTATGCCTTCTGCACAGCATGGCACCCAACATGTCATAGGTGCTTCCTCAATGAAGGATGATAAAAATAAAAAGAAACTGGGTACTGTGAGAAAGTGATATAGCAACAAATAAATAAATTAGGTAGGTAGGGATAGGAGACAGTACTGTATTTAGAGAAAAAGGTCACCATATGGAAAATATAACCAACTCTCTCAGCATTTATTTCCCATAAATGTTAATAGTTTTTGAACATTTATGGCCAGTAAACCAAAAATTCACTGGAATGATATATTTTCATCAGGAGACTGAAGTCTAAGTTTGAAGGATCAGCCACCCTCACATTCTGCTTGAGAATGGGATCCAAACCATAGTTTCCTGAGTTTTCCTCTTATGGTCCTACTAGAAGTCCATCACACGTCATTGCCTTGTACATTTATAGAAGTTTCTCAGCACCACCCATGATAAACAGAATAAGAGAAGGAAGAATCTCAAAATCTAAAGGAACACAGCCAACATGGCAAGTAAATGATCTTTTGTGGTGATAGGGTTGAGAGAGAAAGGGGAGACGTTTGTGCAAAGCAGCCACAAAGTGCCATCGGAGCTATTGATGGATAAGCTGTTTCTGAAACCTCCACTCTTTAAAGAAACCATAACTGCAGCACCAAGCAACTCATTTGATGCAGATCTGTCTTCCAACTGTTTTATGCAAAATGCTGATAAGCACAACTTAACTCGAGAGAGAAACTTTATACATTTTTCATTTAAACACAGAGCAAATGGAAAACCACAGGACATATACAACTATGGGAGCAAGAGACAAATATGCTTAAGAGAAGCCAAACAAAGCCGCTGATGGGGTGGGTCAAAGTCCTAGACAGGGCACGAAGTCAAATGAAAAATGGACCACTGTGAGTGGAGGTAAATCCCTGATGAAAAAATCAAACTGATGCTGTTTTTCTCTCACAAAGAGTATTTCTGCCTAAATGCCAGTAAAGATTCCAAACCAAAATTTTACCAGGTATTGATTAGTAACTGCTTTTCTGGACAGTGAGTTTTTATTATTGATTGACTGACTGATTGATTGATTGGAGCAATAAAACTGAATTTGAAAAATAAATGAACTAACGTGAACCATATTGTGTCTTTGATAAAGCAAATAGCAATGATATACTTTCAGTACAAGGTTAAGTATAGAAGACAGGGATCAACTCGGGATGAATAAGGAACACATAACCCCAAATCATCATCGACAACGTCAGGTAACACATCAGAGTCGCATTTCTCAGGTGATGTTTACAGATGTCAGTTTCATAGGATGTTAGCAGGTGATGTACCAAGTTAATTGTTCTGTAGTCAAATATTTCACCTCCTTTGTTAATAAAGCAGCTCCTGCATACAGATACACACATGTCACAAGCTTAAAGCAAGAATTTATCTAACATGTCTTAAGAAATTTCCCAGAATGTGTGTAGGACTGGTCACAGTCAGCTCTGTATTCTATTTTCGCTTTCTTCTCAGAGTATATTCAAGAAAATACTTGTTCCACTACAATTACATAAATACATACATATGCATGAACATAATACATTAAAATGTAAAGGGGGAGATAATCTAAAGAGATCTTGCACTATAGCCATTATTTTTTTAAAAATCACAATGTACATTAGTTAATTAAAGGCTCTAACTAGGCCTACAGTAGGAAAAAAAGAAAAAAGAAAAAAAACTATCTAACCCAGGATTTCCATAATTTATCTCATCATTAAACTGCTTTTATTTTTTGATATGTACTATCTGTCAACAGCCCATAGGACACAAGACTCACTTTGGAATATACTGGTATAGCGAAATATTTATAACATAAATTAAATGAAAAAGTACAAAAGTTTAAAAAAACTAACAAAGGAAAAAACAAGTCTCCAAACAGTATGTACACTGCAAATCTACTTTTATAACATCATTACGTATGTGTTGGTCCTATTTTGCCATAACACAAGGTCTTTTGTCAAAAACCAAAGCCATGTCATCTATAATATTTTCAAAATCCTTAATGCTGCTTTATTTAGCATAGGGAAAAGGCAAATAGGGTATGACATATTTTCTAAAGTTTTCAAGGACCTCATTTCTATCTTTTAGGGTCATAAGTGGAGTCAAACACCTTCTATGAGTGATGGCCATGTCTTGCTATGCTGGGTGTCAAATGTTGAGTATCAAACATCATGTAAAGTGCCCCAGGCATTTCTACTCCTAATTGGTGCTCCTGAAAATTATCTATTGAACGAAGCTTTGAATTCCTGTTTAATTATTATAGTGTATTACTAGAAACCCAAATGTAAGGAACAGGATTCATCCAGCCTTATAGGAGCGGACTGATCAGTGTCTTGAGCAGTCAGAAAAGTGGGAACAATTAGAGAGCTGGAGAATAGCATAGCACACAGGAAACAATCTGGAAAGACAAAGTAAATAAATAAACCAAGACGTGTATGGTGTGTGTGTCTGTGTTTGCTCGCGCATGTGTGTGTGTAACTGTTAAGCACCCATGAGGTGTCCTGAAAGGGGTATATGACCAGGCCTATGCCCTCAGGGAGCAGGTTTGCTTCTTTCTGGCTGGCTAGATGGTATACCTGGAGTCTTTTTTTTTTTAACGAAGAAAAACAGTATGTCATTTAGTTCTCTATGATGGGATAGAGCCTGGCACAGAGCCTGGAAAATAGGAACTTCATGTGTGTTTACTGAACTTAATTAGATCTATAAGCTGTCAGGGCTAGACAGAAGATGTCAACGAAGTTATGCAGGGAATGAGAATTTCTAAAAACAATACCAGACAAAAACAATGACAGAGGTGATAAAATAAGCCTTTGGGATAAGTTGAAGAGAGGACAATTACAAAAGACTCAAATAGAAAAATCAACAGTAAATTTAATAGGAAAAGTACATTAGAACTACTTTTAGGTAAGGTAAGTGACAATCAAAATAAGTCCTGAGGATCGCAGTTTCTGGTAAGAAAGACCACAGAGAGATGAGACTTGAAAGAGACAAACTAATAAAGTGTCTATTTTTAGGTTTGTACTACAGGTGTCATGACAATATCACTTCAGAACAATTGCCAGGATTTGGTGGTTGACTCGGTGTAAAAGACTGAGAAAAGATCATATTTGAGGCTCAGTAAAAATAATGTATTTGTTCTAAAAAATCAAGTTGGATATTCAACCACTATAAGAAAAATGGCATCACAACTCTAATATATTTTTATTAATTTATTATAAAAGGCATGTTAAGTGTTTTATTACTTGCTACATTTTCAACTATTAACTCCAGTGCGATAAGAATGTATGCATGCGCAGACATGTGTGTTTGTCAACCTGAGACTCTTATCTGATACATAGATTCCAGTAAAATAAACGAAGATTAATATAGGTTTGAAGAGTAATAACCTGGAGAGGCAAAAATATCCCCATCACACTGGGGTCATTAACAGTGAGGAGAAAAAAGAGGACATGGGAGAAGGTTTTTGTTCCTAGGTACATTTTTCAAGTGATCTCTGTTCACATGGAAGGTGAACCTTCTCGAAATAAATTCCCATTTGCTGGGTGTTCACACAACAAACAGCTAATGAGCCTGACTCCAGGACAGCTCTGGTTGCATGGCCAAAGTCTTGTCATTGGTCTATTGCTTAAATATGAATGCTCTGTCCAGTTTTCTTGACTGTCAATGCCAAAGGCCACGTGCTTCATATGTAACTCACATGTCTCCTTTCATCACAGGCAAAGCCACAAAATTTCTAGACCACAAAAACTCACTTAAACCTCTGCTTATAAAAGTGATACTTTCATTGTATGTATTTTTGCAATGTTACATATGCTTGTTCTTTCACATGTCTGTTGCCCCTGCCTGTTTTGGAGAAGTAGACTCTGAAGAGTATGGCCCTACACATTTTGGTTAGGACCAGCACAATGTCGGAAGCACATGGTCATGATTTTTTTTTCTGCAGATTGTTGTTTAGAGTGGAGATCTGAAGCACATTCTGAACCAGCTTTGTGTGAGTTGGGTTACCAACTAGTCATGAAATACCAAAAGCTCAAAGAAAAATGTTCAGGTAGAGAAAAAAGTTGCTTATATTTTATATTATATTTTTCTTTTTTTTTTTGAGTTGGAGCCTCACTCTGTCACCCAGACTGCAGTGCAGTGGCCACTCCGGGCCACCGCAGCCTCGACCCGCTGGGCTCCGGCGATCCTTCTGCCTCAGCCTTCCCAGTAGCCGGAATTACAGGCGCGCGTTACCACGCCCGGCTGATTTTTTGATTTTATTGTAGAGATGAGGTCTCGCCGCCCAGGAGGGTCTCGAACCTGCGGGCTCAGGCCATCCACTCACCTCAGCCTCCCAAAGGCGCGGGATGACAGGCTGAGCCACCGAGCCCGGTTCTATTTTTCTTAATTATATTAAGAAACTACCTAACCTTCTCTTTCAACCCGGATATTTTGAAAGGGAGGGATAATAAAGGACTTTCTAACTCCAGGAAGATTTCTATGCATTAAGTTTCACTATTGGTTTAATTTCATAAAGGTATATTTGCTCCTGAAATAAGGACTCTAGATAAGCAAATCTCCCATTGCATCTATGTGAGGTAAGACTCACAGAACACATTTTGGCAGTGTCTCTTGGTGAAAGAGTGGTCGTCAGTATGGGGACTTGTTTTTTTCCCCAAGACAGATACGACCAATGTTACACTGCCTTCGCAATGGAAATCATCGCTTGGGCACTGAATCCAGCCACAGAGGATTTGGCAAAACGGCTGTAACCTCTTCTCTCTCCTCACCAGTGAGAATCCCACCACAGTTTTCCATCCGTTGGTGACCTCCATCCTGGATTACCTCAATGCCCTTTGCTCAGGACTATGGTTAAAGACCTCCCAGAAGTTCCAGCTGTTGGTACAGAAAGCATCAGTTGTCTAGTTATTAACGGACATGACTGGAGTGTCTCTGAATCCCCAGGGCCCAGTGTGGCTGGTGGTCCCAAACTCTTTCATCAGCCTGAGTCACTATGTTTTCCAAGAGGTATATTGAGCCCATTCACATTTTGCCGTGTTTGAAGCTCCGTATGTGTTCATCACTTTCAGGCAAGGAAAGCAGATTGGATACCAGTAAAAAGTAGATGGTCAGGCGCGGTGGCTCAAGCCTGTAATCCCAGCACTTCGGGAGGCCGAGGTAAGGGGATTGTCTAAGTCCATGGGTTCAAGACCACCCTGGGCAACTTGGCGAGACCTCATCTGCACAATAAATCAAAAAAATTACCTGGGCATGGTGGGGCATGCCTGTATTTCCAGCTATTCAGAAGGCTGAGGCAAAAGGGTCACTTGATCCCAGCAGGTTGAGGCTGGGGTGGCCGTGAGCGTGCCACTGCCCTCCAGCCTGGATGACAGAGTGAGACTCCAACTCAAAAAAAAAGAGAGAAAAAGAAAAGAAAACTCTCTTGAAAATGAATAGATGTAAAGGGAAGTTTTAGTCAGTTCCCCTAACATTACATAATACATGAAGCAGAAAACAGCAGTAAGGAAAGTATGATCCCTTCTGAAAGAATGACATGGAACAGACATGCTTGCTAGCCAGAGGCTAGAGATTCTATCACAAGATGGTCTCTCCATCCAGGTCTCACCATCACAACAAGAATTAAGACCTGGAGGAGAATGAGTATGAAATAGCAATTTTCAGCAGAGAACTTGCAACTTGTTTCTGCTTCTTCTGGTCTTCAATGAAATTCAACATTATCACCTAGTATTCCAGGTCTGCAGACTACAGAAACCTCATAAGAAATTGCAACATTGGTGTCAAATGCTTCCCTTCCAAGAGTTTGCTTTTGTAAAATGCTTGCATGGAAACTGGAGACCCTTCAGGGCACCAATTATATAGAAGTCTCTGATGTACTCACTGTTTTTATGCGTTCATGTTAGTCCAGTATTTTTGGTTTGAACTAGTCAAGGATTAATTAAAACTGGGCATTAGAAAATAGCTTAAAAACATTAATGGAGAATAATTAAAATAACACTGTGGATACATATATGAAGGTTTATTAAAATAATCAATTCAGCAAGTGTCACAAAGATACTTTCTATTATGCTCAAAGAAAGTCAGTTATGATTGTTGCCAACAATATGGAGTTGAGTTCAAAGAAGACAGTCCACATGCACTTGGGACAATCAGCCTCCAATGCTGTGACAAAACATTATAAAGAGTAGGTAGCATGACTTTTCCAGGTATTAAGGAGAAACCATCCACTGTCCAAAGAGGAAGACAGTTCATATTTAAGCATTTTAAATTAATGAACTCTCCTACTTGAGAAAGTTAAGTGACATGAAAAGATGAAGTTAGTTAAATTCGTACAAGTAATTCCCAGAATAAATGCTGTTTTCTGCTAGAAAGCATATTAAGGTAACCCTACAGAGTAACTCTTATTCCACAGAGTAAGAGTGACCACACATCATTCAGACATTTTCAGGAGCTTTAGAAAAGAGGATCTTATGGCAAATTAGTACATTCTATGGAAATGATTATGTAAGAAATGCATGTTAAAATATATTAATGCTGCCCAAGTGTGACAGGGGTATGGTTTTATTAAAGCAGCCGATTGTTTCTCAGTAAGGATCATAATCATCTCCCTATCAAGAGGTGGAGATTCAGCACAGATTCCTCCTTACGCCCTCTTCAGACACAACTTACCCTCATCCTGGTCCCCACACTTGTTTAGTCAGTTATCAGTTGCAGAGTTCTGTGACTACTGGAACTTTTACCACCAGTATAACAATTCTGCCAATAGCTTCCCCATCCCAAGGACTCATCTTCCATGGTAACTACACATTGTCTTCCTTACATTATACCAGTGTCAATGTTCCCACATATTCCCTTGCATTTAAAGATGCTTTGGGGCCGGGGATGGTGGCTTACACTGTAGTCCCAGCACTTTGGGAGGCCAAGGTGGGAGAGTTGTTTGAGCCCAAGATCTGACTTGGCAACATAGCAAGACCTTGTATCTTAAAAAATTAGCCAGGTGTGGTGGTAGGTGCCCGTAGTCCCAGCTACTCAGAAGGCTGAGGTGGGAGGATCACTGAGCCTAGGAGTTTGAGGCTCAGTGGATTGTGCTACTGCACTCCATCCTGGATAATGGAGTGAGACACTGAATCAAAAAAATAAATATGCTTTGGACTCAGTACCCTAGAAACATTGCTTTGGTTTTTGTAGTCCCTAAGGGTCACCATCTTTCAGAGTAAATCAAGGACCTTGTTCATAATATTCCAGGTTGCCTGAGATTTCTAATAGCCAGCCCAGGGACAAGTATCAGTTTTGTTGTGGTTTTGTAACTATCTACAGCAAAAATTAGGACTGAAACAAAGGTCAAGATAATAAAATTTTTTCCCCCACAAAGTTACATGTATAATCTACAAACGTTATCTATAGCTGAACCTCACATACTTCTTACCTCTATGATTACTTGACTGCAAGTTTTCCTTTCTATTCCTCAATTTGCTAAATAAAGTGATTAAAAAAAAACTATGTTATTCCTTTCTCATCCACTCTTCTTTCCTCTTGACTTTCTTTCTCTCTCATATTTGTCTGTTCGTTCTTTGTTATTTTACTGATCTGTGGTGGCACCATGGTGTCACCAGACTATACTGATAGACTGTGAATGTCCTTGTCCTGATCAGGTGGTTTCTCTTAAATTTCTCCCAACTACTTTTTCCAGGGAGGAAGCTGGTAAAACTATCAGAAAGGAAGAAAGGAAAGAGAGAAGGAAGGAGGGAGAAAGAGAAGGATAGATGAAGGAAGGAAGGAAAAAAAGAAAAAGGGAGGCAGGGAGAGAGGGAGGGGAAAAGGAAGGGAAGGGATTCTGTCATTGTGGTGTGTTTGTTTTCCACTGAAAATGTACCCTCACTCAGGCTTAGCTTTATCACTGTCCAAAGTTGATCAAGAGTCTTTTTTTTTTTTTGAGTCAGAGTCTCACTCTCTCATCCAGGCTGGAGTGCAGTGGCACACTCATGGCCACCTCAGCCTCAACCTGCTGGGTTTAGGTGATCCTTCCTCCTTGGCTAATTTTTCTTGATTATTGTAGAGACCACATCTCACCAAGTTGCCCGGGCTGGTCTCAAACCCCTGGGCTCAGGCAATCTTCTCACCTCAGCCTCCCAAAGTGCTGGAATCATAGGCGTGAGACACTGCACCCGGCCAAGACAGTCATTATTCTTATTGTTGGTTTTTTTTTTTTTTTTTTTTTTTTGAGTTGGAGTCTCACTCTGTCACCCAGACTGAAGTGTAGTGGCCACTCCCGGCCACCGCAGCCTCGACCTGCTGGTCTCCGGCGATCCTTCCGCCTCAGCCTTCCGAGTAGCCGGAATGATAGGTGTGCGCTACCACGCCCGGCTGATTTTTTGATTTACTGTAGAGATGAGGTCTCGCTGCCCAGGTGGGTCTCGAACCCGCGGGCCCGGGCAATCCACTCACCTCAGCCTCCCAAAGGCACGGGATGACAGGCTGAGCCACCGAGCCTGGCTAATTATTCTTTATATGCTAAAAGTCTGGTTGAGAACACACCACCTAAGTAAATTCAGAGGATTTAGAGAGACTGTGAGTCGCTTTTTCGCCAGTGAACTCCAGAATGACTAGGTCACTCCTGCAACAGCTCCTTGCTGACAGAATAAATCAGAACACGGAAACGTTTGGGCATGTAAAGCCCCTGAGCAGCCCCGGGGCTCACCTGGCCTCCCTGAAGAGACTAAAGTAGTAGGTGAATAAAAAGGAGGTAAAGATTGTGATTCCCCCCAGCTCTGTTTGGCAGCATGATGTTGAGATGTATCGTTTGGCAATTTAAATTTTTTTTTTTAATTTTAAAGATGTGGGGTATAATCAGGACTAGGTATACAAATGTTCATTATGCAGGTACCCTTGCTGATGAGGTGTGCCTAATTCCTCTCCAGCAGTTTCCCACTACTGCCAATCCTTTTCTTATAGTGTTATGAGAATTGTTCAAGGTCCACTTATGAGTGAGAACATGTACTTAGTTCTTTGTTTCTGTGATAGATCACTGAGTATTATAGACTCTAAGTATATCCAAGTTGCTGCTAAGTTCGTCATTTTGTCCTTCTTGGTGGCTGCATAATATTCCGGCGTGTATACATACCACTTTTTTTTTTTCCAGACCTCCTTTGATGGACAGCTTGGTTGGTTCCATGTTTTTGCTATTGTGAATAATGTTGCAATAAATATGCGTATGCAGGTATCTTGTTTATAGAGTGATTTGAGTTCCTCCAGGTATATTTCCAAAAAGGGGATTGCGAGGTCATATGGACGGTCGATTTTTAAATCTTTTAGGAACATTTTACAATTTGAGGTCTCATTTTCTTTACCCATAACAATAGGAGATTAAAACCTAACAGATAAAATTCCCAGAATATGATTAACTGGGGAAATTTGAGTCCACTGGTCGAAGGTGTGTCCCTCGATCTGATTTTTATTTTGATCAATTCACTCAGACAGGGCTTCAGAGTCAAAGTGCAGCAAAACAAAGGATTAATAAGTTCAAAATATGAGGGACCAGCAGTTAATATTCTAATTATCCTTTAACATTTCAGCTACAGGCCAGAAAGATAAACTATATCTATAATAATAAATAATATTTACTTCAAGACATCCGAAAACCAATTTCTATTTCCATTAATATTAGAGACAAGGTAAGGACATTCATTACAGTCACCATTACTTAGGGTTATTTGGAAGTTTTAGGCAATAGACTGAGATATTAAACACAGGTAAGATAATTAACTACTAAAAAGGGAGTAGAAATTATCTTAATTTTTCATACAATTGTCTGCCTAAAAGAAGCCAAAATAAGCAATTGGCAAGCAATTGAAACCAATAAAAGAATTTTATCAAGGGGAAGTGAATATTAAGAAAAATATACAAAATCAGTACTTTAATAACCAGATAGAAAATACAATGCTGAGTATTCAATAATATATAATTACTAGGGAAATTCCACCAAAAAGCAAAATGTATCACTGGGCTTGGTGACTCACGTCTGTAATCCCAATGCTTTGGGAAGCCAAGGTGGGGGGATTGCTTGAGGTCAGGGGTTCAAGACCAGCCTGGGCAAATATAGTGAGACTTAGTTTGTACAAAAATTCAAAATATTAGTCAGTCACGGTGGTGTACACCTGTACTCCCAGCTGCTCGGAAAGCTGAGGCAGGAGGACCTAGGAATTGAAGGTTGCTATGAGTCGTGATTGTGCCATGGCACTCCGGTCTGGGTGAAAGAGCAAGACCCGAGCCCCCTCCCCATTTAAAAAAATTTATTAAAAATTTAAAGTAAATATTTAGAAAATAAATATCAGAGGTATGGAAGAGGGTATTGGTGACTGGTGACTATTTGCTAGAGAGGCAGACAGGGAGAAGCCGGAGCAAGGGAGGGAAGGGCAGAGGCTGACTGCAGGGCTTGAGGGAGTCAGTTAAAGTGGAAGCTTCAGGACATTAAGGAAGGGACAAACCAGCTATTCAGAGTCTTACAACCTAAGCGGTGGCATTTAAATCTTACACAGAAAGAAACAGATCTCAAGAATTAACAAAGGAGGCACAACACTGGTGGAGCTGACGATTAAAAGTCTGGCGTTACCCTTCCTTCCTCAATTAATCTGCTCTTATTTTATGGTGAAGATTGGATACTTCTCATAAACACCCTCAAGCTAGGTCTATGGATTAAGATTGCTTTCTTCCGCAAATATTTGTTGAGAATCTACCACACACGCTGGGCATCCAGTGGTAAACCAGACACATTCCCTGCCGTCTTAAAATAAAAAGGGCACCATGTCTCCAGATAGGTGTCCTAAAGATAGAAATTTTTCTAAACAAAAATTTCTGGTCTATTACTTTTTTCATCAACATTTCCATAATATTAATGATATTAAACAGCATTTAATAAATGGATAACAATAACTAGATAAGCTGAAAATTAAGACTAGTGGGGAGGTGCATATAGCTCTCATTGTTAAAATACTTATATAGGTATATAATTAAAAGTGCTTATATGAGACTATACAATCTAGGACAGGCATAATGGCTCACATTTGTAATTTTAGCACTTAGGGAGGCTGAAACAGGAGGGTTGTTTGAGCTCAAGAGTTCAAAACCAGCCTGGGCAACATAGCTAGACCTAGTCTCTACAAAAAAAAGCAAGGCCAAAGAAACCATCAAGAGAGCAGGGAGACAGCCTACAGACTGGGAAAAAATATTTGCCAACACC